>NW_026612727.1:0-62299 GCF_029582105.1 Oenanthe melanoleuca
CCCCCCATCAGGAATGGCTCCTGTGATCCCAATCCCATGGGAATGGCTCCTTGTGATCCCAATCCACTGGGAATGGCTTCCTGTGATCCAATCCCATAGGAATGGCTCCTGTGATCCCAATCCACTGGGAATGGTTCCTGTGATCCCAATCCCATCAGGAATGGCTCTGTGATCCAATCCCATCAGGAATGGTTCCTGTGATCCCAATCCCATGGGAATGGTTCCTGTGATCCCAATCCCTCAGGGAATGGCTCCTGTGATCCCAATCCATCAGGAATGGTTCTGTGATCCCAATCCCATGGGAATGGCCCTGTGATCCCAATCCCATCAGGGAATGGCTCCTGTGATCCCAATCCCATCAGGAATGGTTCCTGTGATCCCAATCCCCTGGGAATGGCTCTGTGATCCCAATCCCAGGAATGGCTCGTGATCCCAATCCCTGGGAATGGCTCCTGTGATCCCAATCCATCAGGAATGGCTCCTGTGATCCCAATCCATCAGGAATGGTTCCTGTGATCCCAATCCCCTCAGGAATGGTTCCTGTGATCCCAATCCCACTGGGAATGGCTCCTGTGATCCCAATCCCACTGGGGAATGGCTCCTGTGATCCCAATCCTTCATGGAATGGTTCCTGTGATCCAATCCCATCAGGAATGGCTCCGTGATCCCAATCCCATCAGGAATGGCTCCTGTGATCCCAATCCCATCAGAATGGTTCCTGTGATCCAATCCCACTCAGGAATGGCTCTGTGATCCCAATCCCACTGGGAATGGTTCCTGTGATTCCCAATCCACAGGAATGGCTCCTGTGATTCCCAATCCACTGGGAATGGTTCCTGTGATCCCAATCCCCAGGAATGGCTCCTGTGATCCCAATCCCATCAGGAATGGCTCCTGTGATCCCAATCCCATCAGGAATGGATCCTGTGATCCCAATCCCACTGGGAAGGTTCCTGTGATCCCAATCCCACAGGAATGGTTCCTGTGATCCAATCCCGTCAGGAATGGCTCCTGTGATCCCAATCCCATCAGGAATGGTTCTGTGATCCCAATCCCATGGGAATGGTTCCTGTGATCCAATCCCACTGGGAATGGCTCCTGTGATCCCAATCCATCAGGAATGGCTCCTGTGATCCCAATCCCATCAGGAATGGCTCCTGTGATCCCAATCCCATCAGGAATGGTTCCTGTGATCCCAATCCCACTGGAATGGCTCCTGTGATCCCAATCCCATCAGGAATGGTTCCTGTGATCCCAATCCCATCAGGAAGGTTCCTGTGATCCCAATCCCATCAGGAATGGCTCCTGTGATCCCAATCCCATGGGAATGGCTCCTGTGATCCCAATCCCATCAGGAATGGTTCCTGTGATCCCATCCCATCAGGAATGGTTCCTGTGATCCCAATCCCGTCAGGAATGGCTCCTGTGATCCAATCCCACTGGGAATGGCTCCTGTGATCCCAATCCCATCAGGAATGGCTCCTGTGATCCCAATCCCATCAGGAATGGTTCCTGTGATCCCAATCCCATCAGGAATGGTTCCTGTGATCCCAATCCCATCAGGAATGGCTCCTGTGATCCCAATCCCATCAGGAATGGTTCCTGTGATCCCAATCCCGTCAGGAATGGCTCCTGTGATCCCAATCCCACTGGGAATGGCTCCTGTGATCCCAATCCTATCAGGAATGGCTCCTGTGATCCCAATCCCACTGGGAATGGTTCCTGTGATCCCAATCCCATCAGGAATGGTTCCTGTGATCCCAATCCCATCAGGAATGGCTCCTGTGATCCCAATCCCACTGGGAATGGCTCCTGTGATCCCAATCCTATCAGGAATGGCTCCTGTGATCCCAATCCCACTGGGAATGGTTCCTGTGATCCCAATCCCATCAGGAATGGCTCCTGTGATCCCAATCCCATCAGGAATGGCTCCTGTGATCCCAATCCCGTCAGGAATGGCTCCTGTGATCCCAATCCCATCAGGAATGGTTCCTGTGATCCCAATCCAATCAGGAATGGTTCCTGTGATCCCAATCCCATCAGGAATGGCTCCTGTGATCCCAATCCCATCGGGAATGGCTCCTGTGATCCCAATCCCGTCAGGAATGGTTCCTGTGATCCCAATCCCATCAGGAATGGCTCCTGTGATCCCAATCCCATCAGGAATGGTTCCTGTGATCCCAATCCCATCAGGAATGGCTCCTGTGATCCCAATCCCACTGGGAATGGCTTCCTGTGATCCCAATCCCATCAGGAATGGCTCCTGTGATCCCAATCCCACTGGGAATGGCTCCTGTGATCCCAATCCCACTGGGAATGGCTCCTGTGATCCCAATCCCATCAGGAATGGCTCCTGTGATCCCAATCCCATCAGGAATGGCTCCTGTGATCCCAATCCCACTGGGAATGGTTCCTGTGATCCCAATCCCACTGGGAATGGCTCCTGTGATCCCAATCCCATCAGGAATGGCTCCTGTGATCCCAATCCCGTCAGGAATGGCTCCTGTGATCCCAATCCCATCAGGAATGGCTTCCTGTGATCCCAATCCCATCAGGAATGGTTCCTGTGATCCCAATCCCATCAGGAATGGCTCCTGTGATCCCAATCCCATCAGGAATGGCTCCTGTGATCCCAATCCCGTCAGGAATGGCTCCTGTGATCCCAATCCCATCAGGAATGGTTCCTGTGATCCCAATCCCATCAGGAATGGCTCCTGTGATCCCAATCCCATCAGGAATGGCTCCTGTGATCCCAATCCCATCAGGAATGGTTCCTGTGATCCCAATCCTATCAGGAATGGCTCCTGTGATCCCAATCCCATCAGGAATGGTTCCTGTGATCCCAATCCCATCAGGAATGGCTCCTGTGATCCCAATCCCGTCAGGAATGGCTCCTGTGATCCCAATCCCATCAGGAATGGCTCCTGTGATCCCAATCCCGTCAGGAATGGCTCCTGTGATCCCAATCCCATCAGGAATGGCTCCTGTGATCCCAATCCCACTGGGAATGGCTCCTGTGATCCCAATCCCACTGGGAATGGCTCCTGTGATCCCAATCCCATCAGGAATGGTTCCTGTGATCCCAATCCCATCAGGAATGGTTCCTGTGATCCCAATCCCATCAGGAATGGCTCCTGTGATCCCAATCCCACTGGGAATGGCTCCTGTGATCCCAATCCCATCAGGAATGGTTCCTGTGATCCCAATCCCACCGGGAATGGTTCCTGTGATCCCAATCCCATCAGGAATGGTTCCTATGATCCCAATCCCATCAGGAATGGCTCCTGTGATCCCAATCCCATCAGGAATGGTTCCTGTGATCCCAATCCCATCAGGAATGGCTCCTGTGATCCCAATCCCATCAGGAATGGTTCCTGTGATCCCAATCCCATCAGGAATGGCTCCTGTGATCCCAATCCCACTGGGAATGGTTCCTGTGATCCCAATCCCGTCAGGAATGGCTCCTGTGATCCCAATCCCACTGGGAATGGTTCCTGTGATCCCAATCCCATCAGGAATGGTTCCTGTGATCCCAATCCCGTCAGGAATGGCTCCTGTGATCCCAATCCCGTCAGGAATGGCTCCTGTGATCCCAATCCCACTGGGAATGGTTCCTGTGATCCCAATCCCACTGGGAATGGCTCCTGTGATCCCAATCCCATCAGGAATGGTTCCTGTGATCCCAATCCCATCAGGAATGGCTCCTGTGATCCCAATCCCATCAGAAATGGTTCCTGTGATCCCAATCCCATCAGGAATGGTTCCTGTGATCCCAATCCCATCAGGAATGGTTCCTGTGATCCCAATCCCATCAGGAATGGCTCCTGTGATCCCAATCCCGTCAGGAATGGCTCCTGTGATCCCAATCCCACTGGGAATGGTTCCTGTGATCCCAATCCTGTCAGGAATGGTTCCTGTGATCCCAATCCCACTGGGAATGGTTCCTGTGATCCCAATCCCACTGGGAATGGTTCCTGTGATCCCAATCCCGTCAGGAATGGTTCCTGTGATCCCAATCCCATCAGGAATGGCTCCTGTGATCCCAATCCCACTGGGAATGGTTCCTGTGATCCCAATCCCGTCAGGAATGGTTCCTGTGATCCCAATCCCATCAGGAATGGCTCCTGTGATCCCAATCCCATCAGGAATGGTTCCTGTGATCCCAATCCCGTCAGGAATGGCTCCTGTGATCCCAATCCCACTGGGAATGGCTCCTGTGATCCCAATCCCATCAGGAATGGCTCCTGTGATCCCAATCCCGTCAGGAATGGCTCCTGTGATCCCAATCCCACTGGGAATGGCTCCTGTGATCCCAATCCCATCAGGAATGGTTCCTGTGATCCCAATCCCATCAGGAATGGCTCCTGTGATCCCAATCCCATCAGGAATGGTTCCTGTGATCCCAATCCCACTGGGAATGGCTCCTGTGATCCCAATCCCGTCAGGAATGGCTCCTGTGATCCCAATCCCATCAGGAATGGTTCCTGTGATCCCAATCCCACTGGGAATGGTTCCTGTGATCCCAATCCCATCAGGAATGGCTCCTGTGATCCCAATCCCATCAGGAATGGCTCCTGTGATCCCAATTCCGTCAGGAATGGCTCCTGTGATCCCAATCCCACTGGGAATGGTTCCTGTGATCCCAATCCCACTGGGAATGGCTCCTGTGATCCCAATCCCATCAGGAATGGCTCCTGTGATCCCAATCCCACTGGGAATGGCTCCTGTGATCCCAATCCCATCAGGAATGGTTCCTGTGATCCCAATCCCATCAGGAATGGCTCCTGTGATCCCAATCCCATCAGGAATGGTTCCTGTGATCCCAATCCCATCAGGAATGGCTCCTGTGATCCCAATCCCACTGGGAATGGCTCCTGTGATCCCAATCCCGTCAGGAATGGCTCCTGTGATCCCAATCCCATCAGGAATGGTTCCTGTGATCCCAATCCCACTGGGAATGGCTCCTGTGATCCCAATCCCATCAGGAATGGCTCCTGTGATCCCAATCCCACTGGGAATGGTTCCTGTGATCCCAATCCCACTGGGAATGGTTCCTGTGATCCCAATCCCATCAGGAATGGCTCCTGTGATCCCAATCCCACTGGGAATGGCTCCTGTGATCCCAATCCCACTGGGAATGGCTCCTGTGATCCCAATCCCATCAGGAATGGTTCCTGTGATCCCAATCCCACTGGGAATGGTTCCTGTGATCCCAATCCCGTCAGGAATGGCTCCTGTGATCCCAATCCCATCAGGAATGGTTCCTGTGATCCCAATCCCACTGGGAATGGCTCCTGTGATCCCAATCCCATCAGGAATGGTTCCTGTGATCCCAATCCCGTCAGGAATGGTTCCTGTGATCCCAATCCCACTGGGAATGGCTCCTGTGATCCCAATCCCATCAGGAATGGCTCCTGTGATCCCAATCCCACTGGGAATGGCTCCTGTGATCCCAATCCCATCAGGAATGGTTCCTGTGATCCCAATCCCATCAGGAATGGTTCCTGTGATCCCAATCCCGTCAGGAATGGTTCCTGTGATCCCAATCCCACTGGGAATGGCTCCTGTGATCCCAATCCCACTGGGAATGGCTCCTGTGATCCCAATCCTGTCAGGAATGGTTCCTGTGATCCCAATCCCATCAGGAATGGCTCCTGTGATCCCAATCCCATCAGGAATGGCTCCTGTGATCCCAATCCCATCAGGAATGGCTCCTGTGATCCCAATCCCACTGGGAATGGCTCCTGTGATCCCAATCCCACTGGGAATGGTTCCTGTGATCCCAATCCCATCAGGAATGGTTCCTGTGATCCCAATCCCACTGGGAATGGTTCCTGTGATCCCAATCCCGTCAGGAATGGTTCCTGTGATCCCAATCCCATCAGGAATGGCTCCTGTGATCCCAATCCCATCAGGAATGGTTCCTGTGATCCCAATCCCACTGGGAATGGTTCCTGTGATCCCAATCCCATCAGGAATGGTTCCTGTGATCCCAATCCCGTCAGGAATGGCTCCTGTGATCCCAATCCCATCAGGAATGGTTCCTGTGATCCCAATCCCACTGGGAATGGCTCCTGTGATCCCAATCCCACTGGGAATGGCTCCTGTGATCCCAATCCCATCAGGAATGGCTCCTGTGATCCCAATCCCGTCAGGAATGGCTCCTGTGATCCCAATCCCATCAGGAATGGTTCCTGTGATCCCAATCCCACTGGGAATGGCTCCTGTGATTCCAATCCCATCAGGAATGGTTCCTGTGATCCCAATCCCATCAGGAATGGTTCCTGTGATCCCAATCCCGTCAGGAATGGCTCCTGTGATCCCAATCCCACTGGGAATGGCTCCTGTGATCCCAATCCCATCAGGAATGGTTCCTGTGATCCCAATCCCATCAGGAATGGTTCCTGTGATCCCAATCCCGTCAGGAATGGCTCCTGTGATCCCAATCCCACTGGGAATGGCTCCTGTGATCCCAATCCCATCAGGAATGGCTCCTGTGATCCCAATCCCATCAGGAATGGTTCCTGTGATCCCAATCCCATCAGGAATGGTTCCTGTGATCCCAATCCCATCAGGAATGGCTCCTGTGATCCCAATCCCATCAGGAATGGTTCCTGTGATCCCAATCCTGTCAGGAATGGCTCCTGTGATCCCAATCCCACTGGGAATGGCTCCTGTGATCCCAATCCTATCAGGAATGGCTCCTGTGATCCCAATCCCACTGGGAATGGTTCCTGTGATCCCAATCCCATCAGGAATGGTTCCTGTGATCCCAATCCCATCAGGAATGGCTCCTGTGATCCCAATCCCACTGGGAATGGCTCCTGTGATCCCAATCCTATCAGGAATGGCTCCTGTGATCCCAATCCCACTGGGAATGGTTCCTGTGATCCCAATCCCATCAGGAATGGCTCCTGTGATCCCAATCCCATCAGGAATGGCTCCTGTGATCCCAATCCCGTCAGGAATGGCTCCTGTGATCCCAATCCCATCAGGAATGGTTCCTGTGATCCCAATCCAATCAGGAATGGTTCCTGTGATCCCAATCCCATCAGGAATGGCTCCTGTGATCCCAATCCCATCGGGAATGGCTCCTGTGATCCCAATCCCGTCAGGAATGGTTCCTGTGATCCCAATCCCATCAGGAATGGCTCCTGTGATCCCAATCCCATCAGGAATGGTTCCTGTGATCCCAATCCCATCAGGAATGGTTCCTGTGATCCCAATCCCACTGGGAATGGCTCCTGTGATCCCAATCCCATCAGGAATGGCTCCTGTGATCCCAATCCCACTGGGAATGGCTCCTGTGATCCCAATCCCACTGGGAATGGCTCCTGTGATCCCAATCCCATCAGGAATGGCTCCTGTGATCCCAATCCCATCAGGAATGGCTCCTGTGATCCCAATCCCACTGGGAATGGTTCCTGTGATCCCAATCCCACTGGGAATGGCTCCTGTGATCCCAATCCCATCAGGAATGGCTCCTGTGATCCCAATCCCGTCAGGAATGGCTCCTGTGATCCCAATCCCATCAGGAATGGCTCCTGTGATCCCAATCCCATCAGGAATGGTTCCTGTGATCCCAATCCCATCAGGAATGGCTCCTGTGATCCCAATCCCATCAGGAATGGCTCCTGTGATCCCAATCCCGTCAGAAATGGTTCCTGTGATCCCAATCCCATCAGGAATGGCTCCTGTGATCCCAATCCCATCAGGAATGGTTCCTGTGATCCCAATCCCATCAGGAATGGCTCCTGTGATCCCAATCCCATCAGGAATGGTTCCTGTGATCCCAATCCCATCAGGAATGGCTCCTGTGATCCCAATCCCGTCAGGAATGGCTCCTGTGATCCCAATCCCATCAGGAATGGCTCCTGTGATCCCAATCCCGTCAGGAATGGCTCCTGTGATCCCAATCCCATCAGGAATGGCTCCTGTGATCCCAATCCCACTGGGAATGGCTCCTGTGATCCCAATCCCACTGGGAATGGCTCCTGTGATCCCAATCCCATCAGGAATGGTTCCTGTGATCCCAATCCCATCAGGAATGGTTCCTGTGATCCCAATCCCATCAGGAATGGCTCCTGTGATCCCAATCCCACTGGGAATGGCTCCTGTGATCCCAATCCCATCAGGAATGGTTCCTGTGATCCCAATCCCACCGGGAATGGTTCCTGTGATCCCAATCCCATCAGGAATGGTTCCTATGATCCCAATCCCATCAGGAATGGCTCCTGTGATCCCAATCCCATCAGGAATGGTTCCTGTGATCCCAATCCCATCAGGAATGGCTCCTGTGATCCCAATCCCATCAGGAATGGTTCCTGTGATCCCAATCCCATCAGGAATGGCTCCTGTGATCCCAATCCCACTGGGAATGGTTCCTGTGATCCCAATCCCGTCAGGAATGGCTCCTGTGATCCCAATCCCACTGGGAATGGTTCCTGTGATCCCAATCCCATCAGGAATGGTTCCTGTGATCCCAATCCCGTCAGGAATGGCTCCTGTGATCCCAATCCCGTCAGGAATGGCTCCTGTGATCCCAATCCCACTGGGAATGGTTCCTGTGATCCCAATCCCACTGGGAATGGCTCCTGTGATCCCAATCCCATCAGGAATGGTTCCTGTGATCCCAATCCCATCAGGAATGGCTCCTGTGATCCCAATCCCATCAGAAATGGTTTCTGTGATCCCAATCCCATCAGGAATGGTTCCTGTGATCCCAATCCCATCAGGAATGGCTCCTGTGATCCCAATCCCGTCAGGAATGGCTCCTGTGATCCCAATCCCACTGGGAATGGTTCCTGTGATCCCAATCCTGTCAGGAATGGTTCCTGTGATCCCAATCCCACTGGGAATGGTTCCTGTGATCCCAATCCCACTGGGAATGGTTCCTGTGATCCCAATCCCGTCAGGAATGGTTCCTGTGATCCCAATCCCATCAGGAATGGCTCCTGTGATCCCAATCCCACTGGGAATGGTTCCTGTGATCCCAATCCCGTCAGGAATGGTTCCTGTGATCCCAATCCCATCAGGAATGGCTCCTGTGATCCCAATCCCATCAGGAATGGTTCCTGTGATCCCAATCCCACTGGGAATGGTTCCTGTGATCCCAATCCCATCAGGAATGGTTCCTGTGATCCCAATCCCGTCAGGAATGGCTCCTGTGATCCCAATCCCGTCAGGAATGGTTCCTGTGATCCCAATCCCATCAGGAATGGCTCCTGTGATCCCAATCCCATCAGGAATGGCTCCTGTGATCCCAATCCCATCAGGAATGGTTCCTGTGATCCCAATCCCATCAGGAATGGTTCCTGTGATCCCAATCCCGTCAGGAATGGCTCCTGTGATCCCAATCCCATCAGGAATGGTTCCTGTGATCCCAATCCCATCAGGAATGGTTCCTGTGATCCCAATCCCATCAGGAATGGTTCCTGTGATCCCAATCCCACTGGGAATGGTTCCTGTGATCCCAATCCCATCAGGAATGGCTCCTGTGATCCCAATCCCATCAGGAATGGTTCCTGTGATCCCAATCCCACTGGGAATGGCTCCTGTGATCCCAATCCCACTGGGAATGGCTCCTGTGATCCCAATCCCATCAGGAATGGTTCCTGTGATCCCAATCCCACCGGGAATGGTTCCTGTGATCCCAATCCCATCAGGAATGGTTCCTGTGATCCCAATCCCATCAGGAATGGCTCCTGTGATCCCAATCCCATCAGGAATGGTTCCTGTGATCCCAATCCCATCAGGAATGGCTCCTGTGATCCCAATCCCATCAGGAATGGTTCCTGTGATCCCAATCCCGTCAGGAATGGCTCCTGTGATCCCAATCCCACTGGGAATGGTTCCTGTGATCCCAATCCCGTCAGGAATGGCTCCTGTGATCCCAATCCCACTGGGAATGGTTCCTGTGATCCCAATCCCATCAGGAATGGTTCCTGTGATCCCAATCCCGTCAGGAATGGCTCCTGTGATCCCAATCCCATCAGGAATGGTTCCTGTGATCCCAATCCCATCAGGAATGGTTCCTGTGATCCCAATCCCATCAGGAATGGTTCCTGTGATCCCAATCCCACTGGGAATGGTTCCTGTGATCCCAATCCCGTCAGGAATGGTTCCTGTGATCCCAATCCCATCAGGAATGGCTCCTGTGATCCCAATCCCACTGGGAATGGTTCCTGTGATCCCAATCCCATCAGGAATGGTTCCTGTGATCCCAATCCCGTCAGGAATGGCTCCTGTGATCCCAATCCCACTGGGAATGGTTCCTGTGATCCCAATCCCGTCAGGAATGGCTCCTGTGATCCCAATCCCACTGGGAATGGTTCCTGTGATCCCAATCCCATCAGGAATGGCTCCTGTGATCCCAATCCCATCAGGAATGGCTCCTGTGATCCCAATCCCACTGGGAATGGTTCCTGTGATCCCAATCCCGTCAGGAATGGCTCCTGTGATCCCAATCCCACCGGGAATGGTTCCTGTGATCCCAATCCCACTGGGAATGGCTCCTGTGATCCCAATCCCATCAGGAATGGTTCCTGTGATCCCAATCCCATCAGGAATGGCTCCTGTGATCCCAATCCCATCAGGAATGGCTCCTGTGATCCCAATCCCTTCAGGAATGGTTCCTGTGATCCCAATCCCACTGGGAATGGTTCCTGTGATCCCAATCCCGTCAGGAATGGTTCCTGTGATCCCAATCCCATCAGGAATGGCTCATGTGATCCCAATCCCACTGGGAATGGTTCCTGTGATCCCAATCCCGTCAGGAATGGTTCCTGTGATCCCAATCCCATCAGGAATGGCTCCTGTGATCCCAATCCCACTGGGAATGGCTCCTGTGATCCCAATCCCATCAGGAATGGTTCCTGTGATCCCAATCCCGTCAGGAATGGCTCCTGTGATCCCAATCCCATCAGGAATGGTTCCTGTGATCCCAATCCCATCAGGAATGGCTCCTGTGATCCCAATCCCACTGGGAATGGCTCCTGTGATCCCAATCCCATCAGGAATGGTTCCTGTGATCCCAATCCCATCAGGAATGGTTCCTGTGATCCCAATCCCATCAGGAATGGCTCCTGTGATCCCAATCCCACTGGGAATGGCTCCTGTGATCCTGTTATCCCGGTTATCCCATGATTGATTGATTTATCCTATGATTTATTGATTTATGGTTTATAATCCTGTGTTTTATCCCATGATTGATTGATCCTTGATTTTTTTTTTCCCCTGATTGATTTATCCATTGATTGACTGATCCGATGATTGATTTTTCCCATGATTGATTAATCCCATGATTGATTTATCCCATGTTTATTTACCGCATTATTGATTGATTGGTCTCATGATTTTTTGATTCCATGATTGATTGATTTATGATTAATTTTTCCCATTAATTATTCACCTCATGACTGATTAATCCCCTGATTTATTTATCCATCCCATGATTTATCCATCCTATGATTGATTAATCCCATGGTTTATTTATCCTGTGATTGATTTATCCCATGATTTATTTAACCCATGATTTATTTATCCCAATATTTATTAACCCCGTGATTTATTTATCCCATGATTTATCCATCACATGATTGATTAATCCTGTGATTGATTTATCCCGTGATTTATCCATCCCATGATTTATTTACGCCGTGATTGATTAATCCCATGATTGATTAAGCCTTTTGATTGATCAATCTGGTGATTAATTTATCCCATTATTTATTTACTCCATGATTGATTTATCCCATAGTTTGTCTACCCCATGATTGATTATTCCCGTGATTGATTGATTGATTCCATGGTTGATTGATCCCATGATTGGTTTATCTTGTGATTGATTTATCCCATGATTTATTTACCCCATGATTGATTGATCCCATGGTTTATTTATCACATGACTGATTTATTCAATGATTGATTAATCCCATGATTGATTAATCCCCTAATTTATCTATCCCATGATTGATTTACCCCATGATCAATGTATCCCGTGATTTATCCATCCCTTGATTGATTAATTTACCCCATGATCGATTTATCCCCTGATTTATCCATCCCGTGATTTATTTATCCTGTGATTGATTAATCCCGTGATTGATTTATCCATCCCATGATTAATTTACCCCATGGTTGATTTATCCCCCGATTTATCCATCCCGTGATTTATTAATTCCATGATTGATTAACCCTGTGATTGATTGATTGATTGATTGATCCATTATTTATCCACCCCGTGATTGATTTACCCCGTGATTTATTAATTCCTTGATTGATTAACCCTGTGACTGATTGATTGATCCATTATTTATCCACCCCGTGATTTCTCCATCCCGTGATTTATTAATTCCATGATTGATTAACCCTTTGATTGATTGATTGATCCATTATTTATCCACCCCATGATTGATTTACCCCGTGATTTATTAATTCCATTATTAATTAACCCTGTGACTGATTGATTGATTGATTGATCCATTATTTATCCACCCCGTGATTGATTTACCCCGTGATTTATTAATTCCATGATTGATTAACCCTGTGACTGATTGATTGATTGATTGATCCATTATTTATCCACCCCGTGATTTCTCCATCCCGTGATTTATTAATTCCATGATTGATTAACCCTGTGATTGATTGATTGATCCATTATTTATCCACCCCGTGATTGATTTACCCCGTGATTTATTAATTCCATGATTGATTAACCCTTGATTGATTGATTGATTGATTGATGCATTATTTATCCACCCCGTGATTTATCCACCCCGTGATTTATTAATTCCATGATTGATTAACCCTGTGATTGATTGATTGATTGATTGATCCATTATTTATCCACCCATGATTGATTTACCCCGTGATTGATTTACCCCGTGATTTATTAATTCCATGATTGATTAACCCTTTGATTGATTGATTGATCCATTATTTATCCACCCCGTGATTGATTTACCCCGTGATTTATTAATTCCATGATTGATTAACCCTGTGACTGATTGATTGATTGATTGATCCATTATTTATCCACCCCGTGATTTATCCACCCCGTGATTTATTAATTCCTTGATTGATTAACCCTGTGACTGATTGATTGATTGATTGATTGATCCATTATTTATCCACTCCGTGATTGATTTATCCCGTTTTCCCCTCCCCCCTCTCCCTCCGGAGCTTTTTCCCGTTTTTTTTATTTTTCCACCATAATTTAACGAGCGGCGGCTCTGGGGGAGGGGCGGGAATTCCGCGGGTTCCTCCGGAAACTGCGCCCAGAATTCCCAAATCCCGGATCCCTCCCGCCCAAAATGCCCCGGGAATGGGCGGGGAGAGGGAATCCAATCCTGGAATTCCCAGTTTTGGAGTTTTTTGGGAGAGATCTGGACAGGGATTTGAGATGGCTTCCAATGGAATATTGGGATTTCAGGCTGGAATTCCCAAAGAATTTCCAAAAAATCCCCAGAGAATTCCTAAAAAATCCGCGCTCCTCCCGTGCCTGGTGGGAATGAGCGGGGAGAGAGAATTCCAGCAAATCCTGGAATTCCCAGTTTTTGGGGTTTGTTATTTTGGGAGATCTGGATTTGAGATGGCAAACAGAGAATGCATTCCAATGGAATATTGGGATTTCAGGCTGGAATTCCCAAAGAATTCCCAAAAAATCCCCAGAGAATTCCTAAAAAATCCGCGCTTCTCTTGTTCTGGTGGGAATGAGTGGGGAGGGAGGATTCCAGCAGATCCTGGAATTTCCAGTTTTTGGGATTTTTGGGATTTTTTGGGGAGATCTGGACAGGGATTTGAGATGCCTTCCAATGGAATATTGGAATTTCGGGCTGGAATTCCCAAAGAATTCCCAAAAAATCCCCAAAAAATCTGCACTTCTCCCGTGCCTGGTGGGAATGAGTGGGGAGGGAGGATTCCAGCAAACCCTGGAATTTCCAGTTTTTGGGATTTTTGGGATTTTTTGGGGAGATCTGGACAGGGATTTGAGATGGCTTCCAATGGAATATTGGGATTTCGGGCTGGAATTCCCAAAAAAATTCCCAAAAATTCCGTGCTTCTCCTGTTCTGGTGGGAATGAGCGGGGAGAGGCAATCCTGGAATTCCCAGTTTTTTGGGGTTTTTTTGGGGAGATCTGGACAGGGATTTGAGATGCCTTCCAATGGAATATTGGGATTTCAGGCTGGAATTCCCAAAAAATTCCCCAAAAATTCCCAAAGAATTCCCAAAAAATCCGCGCTTCTCCCGTGCCTGGTGGGAATGAGCGAAGAAAAAGGATTCCAGCAAATCCTGGAATTCCCAGTTTCTGATTTTTTTTTTTATTTTTTGGGGGGAGATCTGGACAGGGATTTAAATGGAAAATTAGGATTTCAGGCTGGAATTCCCAAAGAACTCCCAAAAAATTCCCCAAAATATTCCCGAAAAATCCGCGCTCCTCCCGTGCCTGGCATTTTTTTAGGGGGATTTTGGGAAGCAGCTGCAGGTTCCTGCTCAGGCAGAATTCCAAGGGGAAAAAAAAAAAAAAAATTAAAAAAAATAAAAAGAAAATGTGAAAGGAGGGAATGGAAAAGTCTCAGCGAGAGGAGAAGGATTTGCCAAAATCGCCGCCGGAATCTTGGACGGGAACAGGGAAAACTTTTTTTTATTATTTTATTTTATTTTATTTTTATTTTTTTTCCACGGGCAGGAAAAAGCAGCACGGAAAGATGTGGGGAGGGAAGGTTGGAAATAAAAATATCCGAATTTATCCCGGGATATTCCCTGAGAGGGGAGGGGGAGGGGCCGGGCTGGGCTCGGAGCCAGACGGGGGGGGCGGGGCTGAGGGCCTGGGGGAGCTCCAGGGGATTTTTGGGAATTTTAAAGGGATTTTTGGGAATTTTAAAGGGATTTTTGGGAATTTTAAAGGGGATTTTTTAGGGAGTTTTAAAGGGATTTTTAGGGAATTTTAAAGGGGATTTTTTAGGAATTTTAAAGGGGATTTTTATGGAATTCTAAAGGGGTTTTTAGGGAATTTTTAGGTGTTTTTAGGGAATTTTAAAGGGGTTTTAGGGAATTTTAAAGGGTTTTTTGGGAATTTTAAAGGTTTTTTTGGGAATTTTAAAGGGGATTTTTTAGGGAGTTTTAAAGGGTTTTTTGGGAATTTTAAAGGGTTTTTTGGGAATTTTAAAGGGGATTTTTTTGGGAATTTTAAAGGGTTTTTTGGGAATTTTGAGGTGTTTTTAGGGAATTTCAAAGGGTTTTTTAGGGAATTTTAAAGGGTTTTTAGGAGACTTTGAGGGGTTTTTTTAGGGGATTTTGAGTTATTTTTTGGGAATTTTGGGGGGGTTTTTTTGGGAATTTTGAGGGGTGTTTATGGGAATTTTGAGGGATTTTTTAGGGAATTTGGAGGGATTTTATAAGAGAATTTCAGGTGTTTTTAGGGGATTTTGAGGATTTTTAAAAGGGAAGTTCGAGGGGTTTTTTAGGGGGGATTTGTGGTGGGTTTTTAGGGGACTTTGAGGGTTTTTAGGGAATTTTGGGGTTTTTTTAGGGGGGATTTGCATTTTTTAGGGGATTTTGAGAGGTTTCTTAGGGAATTTTATGGTGTTTTTTATGGGGATCTTGAAGGGTTTTTTTGGGGATTTTGTGGTTTTTTAGGGGACTTTGAGGATTGTTTTGGGATTTCGAGGGTTTTTTGGGAATTTGAGGGGATTTTTTGGGAAATTCGAGGGGACTTTTTGGGAATTTTAAGAGGTTTTAAGGGGATTTAGAGGTTTTTTTTTTATTTTTGGGGGGCTTTTTTAGGGAATTTTGAGGAGGTTTTTTTTTTTAATTTTGAGGAGTTTTTTAGAAGGGATTGATGGTGTTTTTTAGGAGACTTTGAGGGTTTTTTGGGAAATTTTGTGGGTTTTTTAGGGAATTTTGAGTTTGTTTTTTTTTTTTAATTTTGAGGGGATTTTAGGGAATTTAGAGGAGTTTTTTAGAGGGGATTTGTGGTGTTTTTTTAGGGGATTTTGAAGGGTTTTTTGGGAATTTTGTGGTGTTTTTTTAGGGGATTTTGAGGATTTTTTTGGGAATTTTGAGGGGCTTTTAGGGAGGATTTGTGGTGGGTTTTTTGGGAATTTTGAGGGGGTTTTATGGCAATTTTGAAGGGTTTTTAGGGAATTTTGTCTGGTTTTTTTAGGGGGGATTTGTGATTTTTTTTTAGGGGACTTTGATGTATTTTTAAAGGAATTTTGAGGAGTTTTATAAGATAATTTTAAGGTCTTTTAAGGACATTTTGAGGGGTTTTTTTGGAAGTTTTGAGGGAGTTTTTAAATGGAAATTTGACGTCTTCATTTAGGAGATTTTGAGGGGTTTTGTAGGGGAATTTAAAGGGGTTTTTTAGGGTGATTTTGAGATTTTTTTGGGAATTTTGAGGGGTTTTTAAAAGGGAATTTTGAGGGGTTTTGTAAGATAATTTTGAGGATTTTTCAGAGACTTCTGAGGTGGTTTTGGGAATTTTTGAGGAGATTTTTAAAGGGAAGTTTGAGATCTTTATTGAGGAAATTTTGAGGGGGTTTTTTTTTTGGAATTTTGAGGTTTTTTAGGAAATTTCGAGGCCTTTTTTTGGAAGTTTTGAGGGTTTTTTAAAGAGAATTTCGAGGTGTTTTTAAAGGGAACTTTAAGGTCTTTTTAAGGGAATTTTGAAGTATTTATTTAGGGGATTTTGGGGTCATTTTTGGGGAATTTTGAGGTAGTTTTTTCGGGAATTTGAGCGGTTGTTTAAAGGAATTTTGAGGGTTTTTATTTTTTTTTTGGAATGAAGGATGAACATCCAGCCTGTCCCAAATCCCAGAATTCAGGGGTGGGGGAAAATCTTGGAATTTTCCAAGGGATGAAAACTCCATCCCAAACCTCCTGGGAAAAAGGGATATTCCCAGAAAAAAATGAGTATTCCCAGAAAAAAAAACTAGTATTTCCAGGAAAAAATGGATATTTCCAGGAAAAAAAGTATTCCTAGAAAAAATGGAATATTTGGGGGGAAAAATGGGAATATTTTTTCCCAGGAAAAACTGATACTCCTAGAAAAAGTGAATATTCCCAGGAGAAAGGGATATTCCCAGAAAAAAAAAATTTGTATTACCAAAAAAAAGTGGATATTCTCAGGAAAAAATGGATATTCCCAGAAAAAAAAAAATAGATATTCCTAAGAAAGATGAGTATTCCCGGGAGAAATGAAAAATTAATATTCCCAGAAAAAAAAATGGAATATTTATGGGGGAAAAAATGGGAGTATATTTCCCCAGGAAATGTTATATTCCCAGAAAAAAATGGATATTCCCAGAAAAAAAAAAGTGGCTCTTCCTAGGAAAAATAGATCCTGGAGTGTTTGAGATCCAAGAAATCCTGGAATGTTTGGGATCCAGAATCTGGATCCTGGAATATTTGGAATTCAGGGGATCCTGGAATATTTGGGATCCAAGGGCTGGAGGAGAATTTGGGATGCAGGACCCAGGAATGGCTTCCAATGGAATTTTGGGATTTTGGGGATGGAATTCCCAAAGAATCCGCGGCTGCTCCATCCTTGGAACATTATGGGATAGCAGGAGCTGCCCTGTGGGATTGGGATCATCCCAAAGATCCCAAACCAGTCTGGGATCATCCCAAAGATCCCAAAGATCCCAAACCAGTCTGGGATCACCCCAAAGATCCCAAACCAGTCTGGGATCATCCCAAAGATCCCATCCCAAACCAGTCTGGGATCATCCCAAAGATCCCAAACCAGCCTGGGATCATCCCAAAGATCCCATCCCATCCCAAACCAGCCTGGGATCATCCCAAAGATCCCACCCCATCCCAAACCAGTCTGGGATTCCCTGGAATCCCTGGAAGTGTCCCAGGCTGGGATAACGGGAATTTTCCCAGTTTCCCAGTTCCCATATCCCAGTTCCTGTATCCCATATCCCAGTTCCCCGTTTCCCGTATCCCAGTTCCCATTTCCCCATTTTCCAGTTCCCCACACCCCATTTCCCAGTCCCCACATCCCAGTTCATCCTTTCCCATTTCCCAGTCCCCATTTTCCAATCCCCAGTTCCCAGTTCCCCACATCCCATTTCCCAGTCCCCATTTTCCACATCCCATATCCCAGTTCCCCATCCCATTCCCATCCTCCCCATTCCCCCTTTTCCCGATTTCTCTGGGGTGCTCAGGGAAACACGGGACCGATCCCAAACCCCTGATCCCAAACCCCAGAACCGATCCCAAACCCAGGAATGATCCCAACCCCAGAACCGATCCCAAACCCAGGAATGATCCCAAACCGCTGATCCCAATCCCAAAGCCCTGATCCCAATCCCAGGAATGATCCCAAACCCAGAACCGATCCCAAACCCCTGATCCCAAACCCAGAACCGATCCCAAACCCCAGGAATGATCCCAAACCGCTGATCCCAATCCCAAAGCCATGATCCCAATCCCAGACCCGATCCCAATCCCAGAACCGATCCCACTCTCATACCCGATCCCAATCCCAGACCCGATCCCAAGCCCCTGATCCCGGTCCCAGACTCGATCCCATCCCCGTCTCTCTCGACCCCGAGCCCGACCGGACCCGCACCGTTCCCCGCTCCCGTTCCCCGTTCCTGCTCCCCATTCCCGGTTCCCCTCTCCCCATTCCCCGTTCCCCATTCCCAGTTCCCCGCTCCCCGTTCCCGGTTCCCCGCTCCCCATTCCCGGTTCCCCTCTCCCCGTTCCCGATTCCCCTCTCCCATTCCCGGTTCCCCTCTCCCCGTTCCCATTCCCCTTTCCCCATTCCCGCTCCCCGCTCCCATTCCCGGTTCCCCTCTCCCATTCCCGGTTCCCCTCTCCCATTCCCCTTTCCCCATTCCCCTCCCCATTCCCCGCTCCCATTCCCGGTTCCCCATTCCCGGTTCCCCATTCCCCGCTCCCCGTTCCCGTTCCCCGCTCCCCGCTGTAACCCGAGCCGCTGCCGGCGGCGCGGGGATCCTGACCCCGCGTCCCGCGGGAGCCGCCAACGAGGAGCGAGTGAAGAATTCCAGAGGCGGATTTGGCTTCCTGCTGCCGCCGCAGACGGACACGGGGGAGGCGGCGCCGCTTCCAGCGCTCCCGGCCTTCCCTCCGCACCTGGAGCGGGGAGCGGGGAGCGGGAAAACCGGGAAACGCGGCGGGGAGAGCGGCGGGGGGGCGGTGCCGCCGCGGGGGATTCGCTTTAATTTTTTGGGACGTGCTCCCTGGATTTTGGGATGCCGTGGGGGGCCGCTCCCAGCTGGCAGCCATTTCCCGGGAAGGGGGGAGAGGCTGGCAGGGAATAAATCAGGGATCACAGGAGGGGTCACATGTGGTTCCCGGCAGGAATTGCAGGTGCGGGGCCGGGAGCAGCTGCTGATGGATCAGGTGGGAGGCTGGCAGCTCGTTCCAGAGGCTGGGAATGGGGGCTGGGATTCGCTGGGAATGGGGGCTGGGATTCACCGGGAATGGGGGCTGGGATTGGGAATGGGGGCTGGGATTCACTGGGAATGGGGGCTGGGATTCATTGGGAATGGGGGCTGGGATTGGGAATGGGGGCTGGGATTCATTGGGAATGGGGGCTGGGGCTCACTGGGAATGGGGGCTGGGATTGGGAATGGGGGCTGGGATTCACTGGGAATGGGGGCTGGGATTCACTGGGAATGGGGGCTGGGATTCACCGGGAATGGGGGCTGGGATTGGGAATGGGGGCTGGGATTCACCGGGAATGGGGGCTGGGATTCGGAATGGGGGCTGGGATTCACTGGGAATGGGGGCTGGGATTGGGAATGGGGGCTGGGATTCGCTGGGAATGGGGGCTGGGATTCACTGGGAATGGGGGCTGGGATTGGGAATGGGGGCTGGGATTCACCGGGAATGGGGGCTGGGATTGGGAATGGGGGCTGGGATTCGGAATGGGGGCTGGGATTCACTGGGAATGGGGGCTGGGATTGGGAATGGGGGCTGGGATTCACCGGGAATGGGGGCTGGGATTGGGAATGGGGGCTGGGGTTCATTGGGAATGGCCAGGAATGGGAATGGGGGCTGGGATTGGGAATGGGGGCTGGGATTCACTGGGAATGGGGGCTGGGATTCATTGGGAATGGCCAGGAATGGGAATGGGGGCTGGGATTGGGAATGGGGGCTGGGATTCACTGGGAATGGGGGCTGGGATTCATTGGGAATGGCCAGGAATGGGAATGGGGGCTGGGGTTCACTGGGAATGGGGGCTGGGATTCATTGGGAATGGGGGCTGGGATTCACTGGGAATGGGGGCTGGGATTCATTGGGAATGGGGGCTGGGATTCATTGGGAATGGGGGCTGGGATTCATTGGGAATAGCCAGAATTTGGGAATGTGGGCTGGGGTTAATTTGGAATAGCCAGGAATTGGGAATGGGGATTTGGATTCCCTGGGACTGGCCAGGAATTGGGAATGGGGACTGGAATTCATTAGGAATTGGGACTGGGATTCAGAATCCTTGGGAATGGGGGCTGGGAACACTCCAGGGACTCCTGGAATGGTTTGGGACAGACAGGATTTTAGGATTTTTGGGAATTGTCCCATTCCATGGGCAGGGACGGCTCCGCTCTCCTGGGAATTCCAGGGCTGGATCAGCCCTGGGTTCTCTGGGAATTCCATCCCAAAATCCCAATATTCCATTGGAAGCCATTCCTGAGTCCTGTCCAGCCTGTATCCTGAATTTCTGTCCAGCTCTCCTGGAGCAAGGAAGGGATTTTTGGGAATTCTGGCTTCCCAAATTCCCCTCTCTGAGCATGGAAGGGATTTTTGGGAATTCTGGCTTCCCAAATCCCTCTCCTGGAGCAAGGAAGGGATTTTTGGGAATTCTGGCATCCCAAATTCCTCTCCTGGAGCAAGGAAGGGATTTTTGGGAATTTTGGCATCCCAAATTCCTCTCCTGGAATATAGAAGGGATTTATGGGAATTCTGGCATCCCAAATCCCCCTCCTGGAGTATTTTTAGGAATTCTGGCTCCAGGGGTTTTTTTTCCAACCCCGGGAATTCCCATATTCCCTGGATCTCTCTCCATGGGGCCATTCCAGAGGCAGGATCTGAGTTGGGAATCTCCTCCCAAAAAAAATCTCCAAAATTTGGGTCTCCCGGGCCCGCAGGGAAATCGGGAGCAGCTCGCATCCCGAAATTCCTCCCCCTCCGCGGGCCCGGATTCCTGCGCTGCTGAATTCCAGGAGCCGCCGGGGCTGGCAGCGCCTCGGGATCGGGATCGGGGCCAGGAGCGCGGGAGCCAAGGGACGTGCGGAGCCGGGAGCGCGCGGAGCGCTGAGTTCATGGAGCAAAAATGTCCCGGGGAGAAAAAAACAACAGATCCCTCCCGGGCCGGGAATGAGCCGGGAATGAGCCGGGAATGAGCCGGGATAAAGGGAAATGGAGCAAAAATGTCCCGGGGAGAAAAAACAACAGATCCCTCCCGGGCCGGGAATGAGCCGGGAATGAGCCGGGAATGAGCCGGGAATGAGCCGGGATAAAGGGGATGAGAGCCGGGAATGAGCCGGGATAAAGGGAAATGGAGCAAAAATGTCCCGGGGAGAGAAAACAACAGATCCCTCCCGGGCCGGGAATGAGCCGGGAATGAGCCGGGAATGAGCCGGGAATGAGCCGGGATAAAGGGAAATGGAGCCGGGAATGAGCCGGGATAAAGGGAAATGGAGCCGGGAATGAGCCGGGAATGAGCCAGGAAAAGGGAACAGGAGCTGGGAATGAGCCGGGATAAAGGGACAGGAGCCGGGAATGAGCCGGGATAAGGGACAGGAGCCGGGATAAAGGACCAGGAGCTGGGAAAAGGGGACATGGAGCAAAAATGTCCCGGAGAGAAAAAAACAACAGATCCCTCCCGGGCCAGGATCCGGCGGGGGCCGGGAATGAGCCGGGAAAAGGGACAGGAGCTTGGAATGAGCCGGAAATGAGCCGGGATAAAGGGGATGAGAGCTGGGAATGAGCCGGGAAAAGGGGACATGGAGCAAAAATGTCCCGGAAAAAAAAATCCCTCCCGGGCCAGGAGCCAGCGGGGGCCGAGAATGAACCGGGATAAAGGGACAAGAGCTGGGAATGAGCCGGGATAAAGGGCCGGGAGCCGGGAAAAGGCAGATGGAGCAAAAATGTCCTGGAAAAAACCAAATCCTTCCCGGGCCAGGATCCGGCGGGGGCCGGGATGGAGCCGGGAATGAGCCGGGATAAAGGGAAATGGAGCCGGGAATGAGCCGGGAAAAGGGGACATGGAGCAAAAATGTCCCGGAAAAAAAAATCCCTCCCGGGCCAGGATCCGGCGGGGGCCGGGAATGAGCCGGGATAAAGGGACAGGAGCTGGGAATGAGCCGGGAATGAGCCGGGAAAAGGGAACAGGATCCCCTCGGGCTATGTGGGATCAGGGAATGCTGCACCTCCCATGGAATTCCCTGGGAATATTCCGGGATGGGTGTGGAGAATTTTCCCTTTTTCCTGCTGTGCTGGGAAGGGGCTGAGCCAGTGGGGAGCAGCTGGAAAATGCTGGAAAATATTGGGAAAGGTTGGAAATGGATGGGAAAGGTTGGGAAAGGGTGGGAAAGGTTGGAAATGGATGGGAAAGGCTGGGAAAGGTTGGAAAAGGGTGGGAAACGATGGGAAAGGCTGGGAGCAGAGACAGGAGTAGAGGGGACTGCCTCAGGTTAGAATTTTTGGGAATATTCGCCTGGAAAGGGTTGGAATTCTGGGCTGGAATCCCCATTCCCAGCTGGAATTCCCATCCCTATGGATATGGGATGGGCTGGAATCCCCATTCCCAGGAATTCTGGCTGGATTTGAGGGGCTCCAGGGTTTTTCCAGCCTCAGCAATTCCCTGATTCCCTTCCCATGGACCCGATGTCTTTTTCCTGGGAATTCTCTTCCCTTTCCAGCTCTCCCCACATTCCCAGCCCCGCCTCGGTGCCGGCGCCTTCGGACAATCCGTGGGAATCTCTCGGGATCTTCAGGGAATCCCATGGGAATCACTCGGGGAAAAGGGAAAGGAAAAGGGAAAAGGGAGAAGGGAAAGAGAAAAGAAGGGAAAAGGGAAAAGGGGAAAAGGAAAATTTGAAGGGTCAGTGGGAAAAGGGAAAAGGAGAATGAAAAGGGAGAATGAGAAGAAAAAGGGAAAAGAAAAAAGGAAAATGAAAAGAGAAAATGAGAAGGAAAGGGGAAAAGAAGGGAAAAGGAAAGGGAAAGAAGAGAAAAGGGGAAGGGGAAAGGAGAAGGGAAAAGGAAAAGGGGGAAGAGGGAAGGGAAAGTGAAAAGGGACAAGGAAAATTTAAAAGGGAAAAGAAAAGAGAAAGCTGAAAGGGAAAGGAAAAGGAAAAAAGGAAAAGGAGAATGAAAAGGGGAAATGGAAAATGAGAAGGAAAGGGGAAAGGGAAACAGGAAAAGGGAAAAGGAGAAGGGAAAGGGAAAAGGAAAGGGAAAGAAGAGAAAGGGAAAAGCAGAAGGAAAGGGAAAAGAAAAAAGGAGAAGGAAAAGGGAAAATGAGAAAGGAAGTGGAAAAGGAAAGGGGAAAAGGAGAAAGGAATGGGAAAGGGAAATGAAGGAATTCCCTCAAGGGTCATGACCCACATTCCCAATTAATGACACAAATTCCCGATTTAATTAATTCCCACATCAACAACATGAAATTCCAGCATGTGATTGATTATTCCCAAAAAATGCAGCCCACCCCCCACCCCACCCCGCGCTCCGGGAAATCTGTTCAGAGAAATCAGTTCTGGGATCAGTTCTGGGATCAGTTCTGGGAAATCAGCTCTATTATCAGTTCCGGGATTGGGTTTGGGATCAATTCCAAAATCAGTTCTGGGATCAAGCGATTCCAAGCAGGAAGTGGATCCTGGAAATGGCTCTGGGAGAGCCAAAAGTTCCATGAGCATCCACGGATCCCAGGGCAGGAATTCCCAGGGATTTTTGGAGTGGATCCAGGAGATCCAAGTTTTCCATGAGCAGAAATCCTGGGACAGGGATTCCCAGGAATTCCCAAGTGTTCCATGAGGGGCAGGAATCCTGGGACAGGGATTCCCAAGGATTCCCAAGTAGATCTGGGAGATCCGAGTGTTCCATCATCCAGAATCCTGGGACAAAAAATTCCCGAGGATTCCCAGAAAGATCCGAGTCCATGAGGGGCAGGAATTCCCAAGAATTCCCAGAGGAGATCTGAGAGATCCAAGAGTTCCATGATCCAGAATCCTGGGGCAGGAATTCCTGAGAAATCCTGGGTGGATCCAAGAGTTCCGTGAGGAGCAGGAATTCCCAGAAATTCCCGGAGCGGATCGCAGAGATCCAAGTGTTCCACAGGCAGGAATTCCCAGAGGAGATCCAAGTGTTCAGTGGTCTGGAATCCCAGGGCAGGAAATCCCAGGGATTTCTGGAGTGGATCCAAGAGATCCAGGTGTTCCATGAAGGGCAGGAATTCCCGAGGATTCCCAGAGCAGATCTAAGAGTTCCACAGGCAGGGATTCTGGGACAGGAATTCCCGGAGCAGATCCAAGAGATCCAATTGTTCCGTGATCAGGAATTCCCAGAGTGGCTCCTCTGTCCCTGGATATCCCGGAATTCCTGGGATCCTCTGGAATGTCTGTGCTGCTCCTCCCAATGGGATCGGGTAGGAAAAGGTCCCTGGATCCGGGAATCCGCCGGTGGCGCTTTCCCCTGGAATTCCCGGCTGGAATTCCCGTTCTAGCTCCGGAGCTGTCCCGTCTTCCTGTCCCGGTCTTTGCTCTGTGCCAGGGAAAAGAGATTGGATTGGACCTGGAATTCCCAGGGAATTCTGCTGGAATTCCATTCCCAGTGCCACCAGTACAACCAGTGCCACTCCGAATTCCCATCCCCGTTTTCTGGGATCCAATCCCACCCCATCCCCATCCCAAACCTCTCCTAATTCCCATCCCTGTTTTTTGGGACCCAATTCCACCCCCATTCCCATTTTTTGGGATCCAGTTCCATTTCCATCCCTGTTTTATGGATCCAGTCCCACCCCCGTCCCCATTCCAGACCTCTCTCCAGTTTTCCTTCCCCGTTTTTTGGGATCCATCCCATCCCAGACTTCTCCCAATTCCCATTCCCATTTTTGGGATCCAATTCCTACTCTAACCCTGATTTTTGGGATCCAATTCCTGCTCCATCCCTGTTTTTTGGGATCCATTCCCATCCCAAACCTTTCCCATTTTTCATCCCATTTTTCATCCCGTTTTTCAGGATTCAGCTCCATTCCCATCCTCGTTTTTTGGGATCCAATCCCACCTCAGCCCCATCCCAAACCTTTCCCATTTTCCATCCCCATTTTTTGGGATCCAATTCCTGCTCCATCCCTGGTTTTTTGGATCAAATTCCCACCCCCATCCCCGTTTTTTGGGATCCAATCCCACCCCTCTCCCCAGCCCCTCTCCTGTTTCCCATCCTGATTTTTTGGGATCTAATTCCTGCTCCATCCCTGTTTTTTGGGACTCAATTCCTGCTCCATTCCAATTTTTTGGGATCCGATTCCCACCCCAATCCCAGTTTTCTGGGATCTGATTCCCACCCCAATCCCAGTTTTTTGGGATCCCGCCCCACCCCCGCCCCAGCCCCTCTGCCGTTTCCCATCCTGGTTTTTTGGCATCTAATTCCTGCTCCATCCCTGTTTTTTGGGATTCAATTCCCGCTCCATTCCAATTTTCTGGGATCCGATTCCCACCCCAATCCCAGTTTTTTGGGATGCGATTCCCGCTCCATCCCCGTTTTTTGGGATCCAATCCCAGCCCCTCCCCGGCCCCTCTCCCATTTCCCATCCTGGTTTTTGGGATCTAATTCCTGCTCCATCCCTGTTTTTTGGGATTCAATTCCTGCTCCATTCCAATTTTTTGGGATCCGATTCCCACCCCAATCCCAGTTTTCTGGGATCCGATTCCCACCCCCATCCCAGTTTTTGGGACTCAATTCCAGCCCCATCCCAGTTTTTTGGGATCCGATTCCCAGCCCCATCCCAGTTTTCTGGGATCCGATTCCCGTCCCCATCCCAGTTTTTCGGGATCCGATTCCCGCCCCAATCCCAGTTTTTCGGGATCCGATTCCCAGCCCAATCCCCGGTTTTTGGGACTCAATTCCTGCTCCATTCCAATTTTCTGGGATCCGATTCCCGCTCCATCCCCATTTTTCGGGATCCGATTCCCACCCCAATCCCAGTTTTTTGGGATCCGATTCCCAGCCCCATCCCAGTTTTTGGGACTCAATTCCCGCTCCATTCCAATTTTTTGGGATCCGATTCCCAGCCCCAATCCCAGTTTTCTGGGATCCGATTCCCACCCCATCCCAGTTTTCCGGGATCCCGCCCCGGCCCCTCTCCCGTTTCCCACCCCGCGCGGCTCCGCTCTCCCTCCCTTTGTTCCCGGGGGTGGGAGGGAGGGAAAAGGGGGAATTCTGCTCCGATTTCCCAGATGTTCAACCCCCGGGAGCTCGGGGCCGTCTGGAGCGGAAACGGGGATTGGGAAAATCCCGCCGAGCTTTTCCCGCTCACCTGGCAGCTGGAATTCGGGATCGGGGCGGGGGAGGGGGAAAGGGCTCGGGGAGACTCCGGGATTTGGGAATCTCGGGGGATTCCTGCTCCCCTGCGCCTGGATTTGGGGTTTTTCCATGAAAAACCTGGATGTGGGAAGGGGAAAAGTGGGGATGGTGCAGGGAATTATTTGGGAATTTCAGGGAATTCCTGTTCTCTGTGCCTGAATTTGGGGTTTTTCCATTAAAAACCTGGATGTGGGAAGGGGGAAAAGTGGGAACGGTGCAGGGAATTATTTGGGAATTTCAGGGAATTCCTGCTCCCCTGCGCCTGGATTTGGGATTTTTCCATTAAAAATCTGGATGTGGGAAGGGGGAAAAGTGGGAATGGCTCAAAGAAATTCGTGGATTTGGGAATTTCAGGGAATTCCTGTTCCTCTGAGCCTAAATCCGGGATTTTTCCATGAAAAACCTGGATCTGGGAAGGGGGAAAAGTGGGAATGGCTCAAGGAAATTCGTGGATTTAGGAATTCCAGGGAATTCCTGGTCCCTGTGCTTAAATCCGGGATTTTTCCATGAAAATCCTGGACTGGGGGTGATCCTGCCCTGGGAAAAACAGGAAAAGTGGGAATGGCTGAGGGAAATTCCTGGAGTTGGGAATCTCATGGAATTCCTGCTCCCCTGTGCCTGAATTTGGGACTTTTCCGTTAAAAACTTGGATGTGGGAAGGGGGAAAAGTGGGAATGGCTCAAAGAAATTCGTGGATTTGGGAATTTCAGGGAATTCCTGTTCCTCTGAGCCTAAATCCGGGATTTTTCCATGAAAAACCTGGATGTGGGAAGGGGGAAAGCAGGAATGGTTGAGGGAATTATTTGGGAATTTCATGGAATTCCTGCACCTAAATCTGGGATTTTTCCATGGAAAACTTGGATTGGGTCTGATCCCTGAAAGGGGAAAAGCAGGAATGGCTCAGGGAAACTCCTGGAGTTGGGAATTTCATGGAATTCCTGCTCCCCTGCGCCTGGATCTGGGACTTTTCCATGAAAAACCTGGATGTGGGAAGGGGGAAAAGTGGGGATGGCTGAAGGAAATTCGTGGATTTGGGAATCTCGGGGAATTCCTGTTCCTCTGAGCTTAAATCTGAGATTTTTCCATGAAAAACCTGGATGTGGGAAGGGGGAAAAGCTGGAATGGCTGGGGGAATTATTTGGGAATTTCAGGGAATTCCTGTTCCTCTGAGCTTAAATCTGGGATTTTTCCATTAAAAACCTGGATGTGGGAAGGGGGAAAAGTGGGGATGGCTCAAGGGAATTCGTGGATTTGGGAATTCCAGGGAATTCCTGGTCCCTGTGCTTAAATCCGGGATTTTTCCATGAAAATCCTGGACTGGGGGTGATCCTGCCCTGGGAAAAACAGGAAAAGTGGGAATGGCTGAAAGAAATTCCTGGATTTGGGAATCTCATGGAATTCCTGCTCCCCTGTGCCTGAATTTGGGACTTTTCCGTTAAAAACTTGGATGTGGGAAGGGGGAAAAGAAGGAATTGCTGTGGGAATTATTTGGGAATCTCAGGGAATTCCTGCTCCCCTGTGCTTGAATTTGGGATTTTTCCATGGAAAACCTGGATGTGGGGAGGGGAAAAGTGGGAATGGCTCAAGGAAATTCCTGCATTTGGGAATCTCAGGGAATTCCTGCTTCCTGCACTTAAATCCAGGATTTTTCCATGGAAAACCTGGATGGGGGCTGATCCCTGGAGGGGGGAAATTGGGAATGGCTTCGGGAAATTCCTGGATTTGGGAATTTCAGGGAATTCCTGCTCCCTGTGCCTGAATCTGGGATTTTTTCCATGGAAAACCTGGATGTCAGAAGCAGAAAAGTGGGAATGGCTGAGGGAATTAATTATTTGGGAATCTCGTGGAATTCCTGCTCCCTGCACCTAAATCCAGGATTTTTCCCCTCTCCTTTCCTGATTCCCTGGATTTTGAGATTCCCTCTCCTCTCCCGTTTCCCTTTATCCCAAATTCACTCCTGATCCCAATTCCCGTGGGGAATTCCTTTATCCCAAATCCAGGATGATTCCAAATTATCCCAAATGATCCCAAATGATTTTTCAGGATCATTGGGATGGGAAGAGGATTTGAGGGAGGATTTGAGGGATTTTTGGGGCAGGATAAGGATTTTAGGGAGAGTTTTTCCGTCCCTAATTCCAGTTCTAATTCCAGCCCCAATTCTGTTTCTAATTCCAGTTTTAGTTCCAGTTCTAATCCCAGCTTCAATTCCAGCTCTAATTCCAGTTTTAATTCCAGCTCTGATTCCAGCCCCAACTCCAACCTTAATTCCAGTTTTAATTCCAGTCCCAATTCCAGTTCTAATTCCTAATTCCAGCCCCAGTTCCAGCTGTGGTTGGATTTTATAGGATTTGATTCCATATTAAGGATGGGAATTGATTTGGATTGATGGAAAATTAACACTGGGAATTTATAGGAAGGATGAGGATTTATTGGGATTGACCCAAAATTGGTAATGGGATTTTTTTTATAGGGATTGATCCAGAAGCCGGGATGGGAATTATTGGGATGGATGGGAAATTAAGGATGAGGATTTATAGGAATTGATGTGAAACTGGTGATGGGAATTTATTGATGGAAAAATAAGGATGGGATTTTATAGGAATCGATCAAAATTGAGGATGGGATTTATTGGGATTGACCCAGAATGAAGGATGGGAATTTAGTGGGATTGATCCAAGACTTGTAATGGGAATTTTTTTGATTGATGGGAAATTAAGGATGGGATTACTGGGAATACTGGGATCAGAGCCACTGGGAGCACTGGGATCAGAGTTCCCATGGAATTTTCCATGAATTTCCCCTGGATTCCCCATGGATTTCCCCTGGAATTCCCCATGGAATTTCCTGTGGAATTCCCCATGGAATTCCCCCTGGATTCCCCATGGATTTCCTATGGAATTCCTCATGGAGTTCCCATTAATTTGCTGTGGAATTCCCCGGGATTCCCCATGGAATTTCCATGGATTTTGGAGCCGGCTCTGGAGGACTCTGCTTCCCTTGGAATTCCCTTGGAATTCCCGCTCATCCCAGTGATCCCCGGGGTGGATTAACACCGGGATAAACCTGGGAATAACCGGGATAAACCCGGGAATAAATGGGATAAACTGGGAATCGCCGTTTTTTTTGGGAAGCATTCCCAAATTCCTGGGATGGAATTCCCTGTATTCCTCTGGCATTCACAATTCCCTGCATCCCTGTGGGATTCATCCCCAAATCCTGGCACACAATTCCCTTCATCCCTATGACATTCCTGAATTCCTGGCACACAATTCCCTGCATCCCTACAAAATTCCCAAATTCCCAGGACACAGTTCCCTGGCTCCTGCTGCCCCTCAGGGTGGATAAACAGTTTTCCCTGGGATTTTGGGAAATCCCAGCCCAGATCCCAAATCTTGGGACACAATTCCCTTCATCCCCACGGCATTCCCAAATCCCAGGACACAATTCCTCACATCCCCGTGGGATTCATTCCCGAATTCTGGTGCCCCATTCCCCTCATCCCCACGACATTCCCAAATCCCAGTCCCCATTCCCTTCACCTTCATGACATTCCTGATATCCAAATCCCCATTCCCAAATCCCGGTCCCCGTTCCCGTTATCCCGTTATCCCAATCCCCATTCCCAGTATCCCAATCCCCATTCCCTTCACTCCCAGGACATTCCCCATATCTCAGTCCCCATTCCCAAATCCCAGTCCCCATTCCCTTCACCTTCATGACATTCCTGATATCCAAATCCCCATTCCCAAATCCCGGTCCCCGTTCCCGTTATCCTGTTATCCCAATCCCCATTCCCAGTATCCCAGTCCCCATTCCCAAATCCCAGTCCCCCTTCCCAATATCCCAGTCCCCATTCCCTAAACCTCCATGACATTCCTGGTATCCCAGTCCCCATTTCCTTCACGAAATTCCCGGTATCCCAGTCCCCATTCCCGTTTCCTCAGACCCCAGTTCTGGATCCCTGTCCCCATTTCTTTCACTTTCATGAAATTCCTGGTATCCCAATCCTCATTCCCATATCCCAGTCCTCATTCCCTTCACCTCCACGACATTCCCAGTATCCCAGTCCCCGTTCCCAGTATCCCAGTCCCTATTCCCAGTATCTCAGTCTCTATTCACAAATCCCAGTTCCTACTCCCTTCACTCCCACGCCATTCCTGGTATCCCAGTCCCCATTCCCATATCCCAGTCCTCATTCCCTTCACCGCCATGAGATTCCCAGTGTCCCAGTGTCTATTCCCGATATCCTGGACTCCATTCCCGTTATCCCAGTCCCCATTCCCGTTATCCCGGTCCCCATTCCCGTTATCCCGGTCCCCATTCCCAGTCGCTCTCACCATCCTGCGCTGGTTGCTGAGGCAGAAGGTGCAGATCTGCCGCGGCTGAGCACCCCGGGACCCCCCAATCCCAAACCCCAATCCCCATTCCCGATATCCCAGTCCCCATTCCCTTCACTCTGACGGCATTCCCGATATCCCGGTCCCCATTCCCGATATCCCAGTCCCCATTCCCGATATCCCAGTCCCCATTCCCGATATCCCAGTCCCCATTCCCGATATCCCGGTCCCCATTCCCGTTATCCCGGTCCCCATTCCCAGTCCCACTCACCATCCTGTGCTGGTTGCTGAGGCAGAAGGTGCAGATCTGCCGCGGCTGAGCACCCCGGGACCCCCCATTCCCGATATCCCAGTCCCCATTCCCGTTATCCCAGTCCCCATTCCCGATATCCCAGTCCCCATTCCCGTTATCCCGGTCCCCATTCCCGTTATCCCAGGCTCACCATCCTGCGCTGGTTGCTGAGGCAGAAGGTGCAGATCTGCCGCGGCTGAGCACCCCGGGATCTCCCAGTCCCCATTCCCGTTATCCCAGTCCCCACTCCCGTTATCCCAGGCTCACCATCCTGCGCTGGTTGCTGAGGCAGAAGGTGCAGATCTGCCGGGGCTGAGCACCCCGGGACCCCCCATTCCCCATTCCCGTTATCCCGTTATCCCAATCCCCATTCCCGTTATCCCGTTATCCCAGTCCCCATTCCCAGTCGCTCTCACCATCCTGCGCTGGTTGCTGAGGCAGAAGGTGCAGATCTGCCGCGGCTGAGCACCCCGGGACCCCCCAATCCCAGTATCCCAATCCCCATTCCCGATATCCCAGTCCCCATTCCCGTTATCCCAGGCTCACCATCCTGCGCTGGTTGCTGAGGCAGAAGGTGCAGATCTGCCGCGGCTGCTGCCCGCTCTCCCCGTCCCTCCCGGGGGGCGAGGCGGCCGCCGCGGTGCAGAAGGCGTTGGCGGCGGCGCTCCCGGTGCCGGTGCCCGCTCCGTGGCACGGCTGCCCGCCGCCCGCCGCCTCCCCGAGCAGCAGCACGTTGCCCAGGTGCGAGATGTAGCTGGAGGCGAGGCGCAGCGTCTCGATCTTGGAGAGCTTCCTGTCGGCCGGCTCGGTGGGGATGAGCGTGCGCAGCGCCGTGAACGCCGTGTTCACCGAGTTGGTGCGGTCCCGCTCGCGGGCGTTGGCCGTGTGCCGCTGCCGCGGCTCCCGGGACGTCCTCCCGCGGCTCTTCCCGCTGCGCCGCTTCCCGCCGCGCATCCCGAACGCCGCCGCCTCCATGTGGAACGGCTTCTCCTCCGAGCCCGAGCTCTCGCTGTTCTCCTCGTCCTCGGACAGCGCGCTGATGTCCGGGTACAGGAACCGGCCCGGCGCCGAGCGCAGCATGGCGAACGACATGCTGGGGGAGCGGGGGTGCCGCTGGAAAACACCGGGAATGCCGCTGGAAAACACCGGGAATGCCGCTGGAAAACACCGGGAATGCCGCTGGAAAACACCGGGAATGCCGCTGGAAAACACCGGGAATGCCGCTGGAAAATACCGGGAGTGCCGCTGGAAGAACCGGGAATGCAGCTGGAAGAACCGGGAATGCAGCTGGAGAAACGGGAATGCCGCTGGAAAAGCCGGGAGTGCCGCTGGAAGAACCGGGAGTGCCGCTGGAAGAAGCGGGAGTGCCGCTGGAAAATACCGGGAATGCCGCTGGAAGAACCGGGAGTGCCGCTGGAAGAAGCGGGAATGCCGCTGGAGAAACGGGAATGCCGCTGGAAAAGCCGGGAATGCCGCTGGAAAAGCCGGGAATGCCGCTGGAGAAACCGGGAATGAAGCTGGAAGAACCGGGAATGCCGCTGGAGAAACGGGAGTGCCGCTGGAGAAACCGGGAGTGCCGCTGGAAAAGCCGGGAATTACCGCTGGAAAAGCCGGGAATTGCCGCTGGAAAAGCCGTGAATTGCCGCTGGAAAAAACCTGGGAATTGCCGCTGGAAAAACGGGAATGCCGCTGGAAAAAAACCTGGGAATTGCCGCTGGAAAATACCAGGAATTGCCGCTGGAAAAGCGGGGATGCTCAGCTCATGGCTCTCATGATTCCATCCCGCTGTTATCCCGGCGTTTGGAGCTGCGATCCCGATTTTTTTATAGGGTTGGAGATCTGTTCCCGGTTTTACGCCGGTGTTTTGATGGCGGGTTTAGCTCGGTTTTTGGAGTTGGTTTTTTGTTCTTTTTTTTTGGGGGGGTTGATGCCGGTTTTGGGAGCTTTGGTCCCGGTTTATTTCCCGGTTTATTCCCGGTTTATTCCCGGTTTATTCCCGGTTTTCGGGCTCGCCGGCGCTCCCGGCGCACGTGCGCGTCCTGCGGGAGCCGCGGGCTGGAATTTTGGGATTTTTATAGCGGCGGGAATGGGCGGCGCGGCCCCTCCCCCGGAGCCCTCGGAAAGGGGAGCCCCAGGCCCGGCCTACCTGAGCTCACCCTGCAGCCAGCCCGGCCTTAACCCCTTCCCCGCTTTTCCTTTCGCCCCCGACCTGTTTTCCTCATAAATTCCCTTTTTCCGATCCCAAAGCTCAGCGGAGCTGCCGCGGGGGAGGGCGGGGATTTTGGGATCCCTCTGGAATTTTTCCCCCCCCCCCGCTCAGGACCCGCCGCTGCTTTCCCCAAAAATTCCTTTATCCCGATCCCAAAAATCAGCGGGGGTGGGGCGGGGGGGGGAATTCTGGGATCCCTCTGGAATTTCCATTCCCGGTGTCCCGCTGGATCCCGTCCCGAAATCCCCGAGGATTCCCGGAGGATTTTCCGTGCTGGCGTTATCCCCGTCCCCCCTCCTCTGGCATTCCCGCGGGATTCCGGCTGGGAATTGGGATTCATCCCAAAATCCCGGGGGCGGGAGGGAATCGGGAATTAACCCTTGAGGAGCCGCCGCTGGGGTTTGCTGGAATTCCAGGGGGAGCCGGGATGGAACTGGGGAATTCCAGAGGGTGTCAGGTGTCCCGTTCCATGGGGCAGCTCCTGGGATTCTTCGGGAATTCTCTGCCGGGCAGGAATTTTTTCCCAAAATCCCGTAAAACCTTTCCCTGGGTGCTGCACCCCAAACCCCCAGCAACTCTCCCACAAAAAAAAAAAAAAAAACTTGGAAAAAAAAGTTCTGGGGTCTCCTGGGATTCCCAGCATCCATCCCATGAAATCCCGAGTATCCCGAGCCATCCCTAAACCCCAAAAAACCGGGAATTCCCTCATCTCCTCGCTTACCCCACCCCCCAAACTCCACGGGGATTATCCCACACCCCCCCCACCCATGTGGAAAAACATTTCCACCTGGAGAAAAAAAACAAAACCAAAACCCCAAAAATCCCAGCACCGCCGTTTCTCCCGAGCCCTTTTTTCCCCGTTTTCCCGAGTTTTTCCTGAGCTCCCCCCGCTTCTCCAGCGGCGCCTCCCAGGAGCTCCTCGCGGGAGGTTCATTCCCGGCCGGAGCGCGGCACCTTCCGTGCGCTCCCGCACTTAATCCCCGTCTCGGCAGCTTCCGAAATCCAACCTCTGTCATCCCCTCTGGAAGCTCCCGGGCCCATCTGCTTTCGCTTAGCGCCGGGAGCGATCCCGCAGAACCGCCGGCAGAATTCCCGGGAAACGCGGCGCGGGCTGGGAGCGATCCCGGCCCGGGGATGGGGGGGGGGGCACTGGGGGGGTCCGGACCGGGGGGCTGCGGGGAGGGGGGGAAATGTGGTTAAAAGTTTGGGGGTTGTGGTTAAAATGTGTGGGATGGCGGCCAGGATCGGTGGGATCGCGGCCAGGATTGATGGAATCGCAGCCAGGGACGCGGAGATGGTCGGGGGCACAGGGAGTCTCAAAATCCATGGAATTGCAGCCAAAATCCATGGAATTGCAGGCAGGGATACGGAGATGATCCTGGTCAGAGTTTGGGGGCACAGGGAGTCCCAAAATTCATGGGATCACAGCCAAAATCTGTGGGATTGTGGCCAAAATTTGTGGAATCGGAGCCAGGGACACAGAGATGGTCGGGGGCACAGGGAGTCTCAAAATCCATGGAATTGCAGCCAAAATCCCTGGAATTGCAGGCAGGGACACGGAGATGATCCTGGTCAGAGTCTGGGGGCTCAGGGAGTCCCAAAATCTGTGGGATCACAGCCAAAATCTGTGGGATCACAGCCAGGATTGATGGAATCGCAGCCAGGGACGCGGAGATGGTCGGGGGCACAGGGAGTCTCAAAATCCCTGGAATTGCAGCCGAAATCCATGGAATTGCAGCCAGGGACACGGAGATGATCCTGGTCAGAGTCTGGGGGTGCAGGGAGTCCCAAAATCTGTGGGATCACAGCCAAAATCTGTGGGATCGTGGCCAAAATTTGTGGAATTGCAGCCAGGGACACGGAGATGGTCGGGGGCACAGGGAGTCTCAAAATCCATGGAATTGCAGCCAAAATCCATGGAATTGCAGCCAGGGATGTGGAGATGATCCTGGTCAGAGTTTGGGGGCTCAGGGAGTCCCAAAATCTGTGGGATCACAGCCAAAATCTGTGGGATTGTGGCCAAAATCTGTGGGATTGTGGCCAGGATCTGTGGGATCATGGTCAAAATCCATGGAATTACAGCCAAAATCCATGGAATTGCAGGCAGGGATGTGGAGATGATCCTGGTCAGAGTTTGGGGGCTCAGGGAGTCCCAAAATTTGTGGGATCACAGCCAAAATCTGTGGGATTGTGGCCAAAATCTGTGGGATTGTGTTCAGAATTTATGGAATCGGAGCCAGGGACACGGAGATGGTCGGGGGCACAGGGAGTCTCAAAATCCCTGGAACTGCAGCCAAAATCCATGGAATTGCAGCCAGGGACACAGAGATGATCCTGGTCAGAGTTTGGGGGTGCAGGAGTCCCAAAATCTTTGGGATCACAGCCAAAATCTGTGGATCCTTTGGATCCCTGGGATTCCTCCCCTTCCCACTTTTGGATTCCCTGGAATTCCCTCACCCTTTCCCCCAGTAATTCCCAGGAATTCCCTGACCATTTTTTCCTGGAATTCCCAGGAATTCCCTCACCTTTTCCCCAAGGATTCCCTAGAATTTCTCCAGGGATTCCCCGGAACTCCCTGACCCTTTTCCCTGGGGATTCCCTGGAATTCCCTTAATCTTTTCCCTGGAATTCCCTGTCCCTTTTCCCCAGGGATTCTCAGGAATTCCTTTACCCTTTTCCCCTGGAATTCCCAGAAATTCCCTCACCCTTTTCCCGAAGGATTTCCTGGAATTTCTCCAGGGATTTCTCTGGAATTATCTTACCTTTTTCCCCAGGAATTCCCCACCCTGCCCTATCCCTTTTCCTCAGGAATTCCCTGGAATTTCCTCACCCTTTTCCCGTGGAATTCCTTCACCCTTTTGTCCAAGATTTCCCTGGAATTCCCTGACCCTTTTCCCCATGATTTCCCAGGAATTCCCTCACTCTTTTTCCCTGGAATTCCTTGCCCTGCCCTGACCCTTTTCCCCAGGAATTCCCAGGGACTCCTTGGAATTCCCTGACCCTTTTCCCCAGGGATTCCCTGGAATTCCCTGACCCTTTCCCCCAGGAATTCCCAGGGATTCCCAGGAACTCCCTGACCCTTTTTCCCAGGAATTCCCAGGAACTCCCTGACCCTTTTCCCCGGGATTTCCCAGGAATTCCTGCACCCTTTTCCCCTGGAATTCCCAGGAACTCCCTGACCCTTTTCCCCAGGAATTCCCAGGGATTCCCAGGAGCTCCCTGACCCTTTTCCCCAGGAATTCCCAGGGATTCCCAGGAACTCCCTGACCCTTTTCCCCAGGAATTCCCTGGAACCCCCTGACCCTTTTCCCCAGGAATTCCCTGTAATCCCCTGACCCTTTTCCCCAGGAATTCCCAGGGATTCCCAGGAGCTCCCTGACCCTCCTCCCGCTGTTCTTTCCCCAGGACATCCGGAACACGGTGGGGAACATTCCCATGGAATGGTACCAGGATTTCCCGCACGTCGGCTACGACCTGGACGGGAGGAGGATCTACAAACCCCTGCGGAGCAAGGACGAGCTGGACCTGTTCCTGGAGAAGATGGAAAACCCGGAATACTGGTGAGGAATTCCTGGAAAAACCCGGGGTGGCAGGAGCCGCCCCCTGAGCCCGCAGATCCCAGAGCATTCCGGGATTTCCTGGGTTTTGTGGGATTTTTGTGGGCTTGGAGTTGCTCAGATTCCCGGGATTTGGGGTTCTGGAGCTTTCCTGAGGGTGATTCCCGAAAATCCTTCTGCATCCCTGTCCCCATCCCGAAAACCCCTCTGCATCCCTGTCCCATATCCCAAAAATCCCTGATTCCAAAAATCCCTCTGCATCCCTGTCCCCATCCCGAAAATCCTTCTGCATCCCTGTCCCCATCCCGAAAATCCCTGATTCCCAAAAATCCCTCTGCATCCCTGTCCCCATCCCAAAAATCCTTCTGAATCCCTGTCCCATATCCCAAAAATCCCTGATTCCAAAAATCCCTCTGCATCCCTGTCCCCATCCCAAAAATCCTTCTGAATCCCAACAATTCCTGTGTCCGTTTGTCCATCCGTGTGTCCATCTGTCCAGGTGGACTGGGGCCAATGTCCGTCTGTCCCTGTGTCCGTCTGTCTATCTGTCCCTGTGTCCATCCCTGTGTCCATCTGTCCAGGTGGACGGTGCAGGACAGACCGACTGGGGCTGATGTCCCTGTGTCCATCCCTGTGTCTGTCTGTCCATCCCCGTGTCCGTCTGTCCATGTGTCCGTGTGTCCGTGTGTCCATCCCTGTGTCCCTGTGTCCGTCTGTCCCTGTGTGTCCCCGTGTCCGTGTGTCCGTCCCCGTGTCCGTGTGTCCATCCCCGTGTCCGTGTGTCCCTGCAGGCGGACAGTTCAGGACAGACAGACGGGCGCCGATGTCCGTCTGTCCGTGTGTCCATCCCTGTGTCCATCTGTCCATCTGTCCGTGTGTCCCTGTGTCCATCCCCGTGTCCATCTGTCCGTCTGTCCGTGTGTCCGTGTGTCCCTGCAGGCGCACGGTGCAGGACAGACAGACGGGCGCCGATGTCCGTCTGTCCGAGGAGCAGCTGCAGCTGGTGCAGCGCCTGCAGCGGGGACAGTTCGGGGACGTCGCCTTCGACCCCTACGAGGTGACGGCGACTCCCGAGCGGAACGGGGCGGAATTCCCAGCGGGAATGTGGGAGGGAGAGACTCTAGGGATGGAATTCCCACTGGGAATGTGGGAGGGAATGGTCCCAGGAGCAGAATTCCTACTGGGAATGTAGGGGATGAGGGCCTGGGGATGGAATTCCTGCTGGGAATGCCTGGGAGAAGGTCCCAGGGGAGGAATTCCCACCAGGAATGTGGGAGGGGACACCTTGGAGTGGAATTCCCAACGGGAATGGCCCCGGGGAGGGCCCACGTGTGGAATTCCTGTTGGGAATGTGGGAGGGAATGGTCCCAGGGACAGAATTCCCACTGGGAATGTGCAAGGGACACCCTGGGGGCGGAATTCCCAGCGGGAATGGCCCAGGGGAAGCCCCAGGGATGGAATTCCCATCAGGAATGTGGGAGGGAAAGGTCCCAGGGACAGAATTCCTTCTGGGAATGTTGGAGGGGACACCTTGGGGTAGAATTCCCAACGGGAATGGCCCAGGGGAGGGCCCAGGGATGGAATTCCCGTCAGGAATGTGGGAGGGACAGGTCCCAGGGACAGAATTCCCGCTGGGAATGCTGGAAGGGGAGGCTCCAGGGATGGAATTCCCACTGGGAATGCCCCAGGGGAGGCTCCAGGGCTGGAATTCCCACTGGGAATGTCCCAGGGGAGGCTCCTGGGATGTAAATCACACCAGAAATGCCCAAGGGGAGGTTCCAGGGATGGAATTCCCACTGGGAATGTGGGAAAGGAGGCTCCAGGGATGAAATTCCTCCTGCGAGGAATGCAGGTGGAATTCCATTGGGAATGTCCCAGGGGAGGACCCAGGGCTGGAATTTCCACTGGGAATGCACAAGGGGAGGCTCCAGGGATGGAATTCCCATTGGGAATGTGGGAGGGGAGGTCCCAGGGATGGAATTCCCTCCAGGAATGCAGGAGAGGAAGGTCCCAGGGATGGAATTCCCATTGGGAATGTTGGAAGGGGAAGCCCCAGGGACGGAATTCCCGTGGGAACGGGGCTGAGCATTCCCGGTTTTCCAGCCGTCCGTGGATTTCTTCAGCCACGAGGTGCGGATCCACCCGGTGACCAACCGGCCCCAGGACAAACGGAGCTTCATCCCCTCCCTGGTGGAGAAGGAGAAGGTGACGGGAGGGAGAGATCCATGGGAATTCCAGGGGGAGGGGGGGAAAGATCCCAGTGGATTGAGGGGATTGGAAAAAAATCCAGGTGGGATGGGGAGGATGGAAAAAATCCAGGTGGGATGGGGAGGATGGAAAATCTGAGGAGGATTAGAAAGATCCAGGTGGGATGGGGAGGATGGAAAAAAAATCCAGATGGGATGGGGAGAATGGAATGATCCAGGTGGGATGGGGAGGATGGAATGATCCAGGTGGGACAGGGAGGATGGAAAAGGATCCAGATGGGATGGGAAGGATGGAAAAATCCAGATGGGATGAGGAGGATGGAAAAAGATCCAGGTGGGATGGGGAGGATAGAAAAAAATCCAGATGGGATGGGAAGGATGGAAAAAGATCCAGGTGGGATGGGGAGGTTGGAAAAAAATCCAGATGGGATGGGGAGGATGGAAAAAGATCCAGGTGGGTTTGAGAGGATGAAAAAAATTCAGATGGGATGGGGAGAATGGAATGATCCAGGTGGGATGGGGAGGATGGACAATCTGAAGAGGGTTGGAAAGATCCCAGTGGATTGAGGGGATTGGAGAAAAATCCAGGTGGGATGGGGAGGATGGAAAAGGATCCAGGTGGGATGGGGAGGATGGAAAAATCCAGATGGGATGGGGAGGATGGAAAATCTGAGGAGGATTAGAAAGATCCAGATGGGATGGGGAGGATGGAAAAAAAATCCAGATGGGATGGGGAGGATGGAAAAAATCCAGATGGGATGGAGAGAATGGAAATATCCAGATGGGATGGGGAGGTTGAAAAAAATCCAGGTGGGTTTGGGAGGGTGGAAAAAATTCAGATGGAATGGGGAGGATGGAAAAAAAATCCAGGTGGGATGGGGAGGTTGGAATGATCCAGGTGGGATGGGGAGAATAGAAAAAATCCAGGTGGGATGGGGAGGATGGAAAAAATCCAGGTGGGATGGGGAGAGTGGAAAAAATCCAGGTGGGATGGGGAGGATGGAGAGATCTGGAGGGGATTGGAAAGATCCTGGTGGGATGAGAAGGAAGGAAGAACTGAAGAAGGTGGAAAAATCCAAATGGATTGAGAGGATTGGAAAGATTCAGGTGGGATGGGAAGGTTGGAAAAGCTGAGGAGGGTGGGAAGATCCCAGTGGGATGAGGAGAACAAGAAAATCCTGGTGGGATGAGGTTGGAAAGATCCTGGGGGGATGGAAAGATCCCAATGGATTGAGGGGAAAGATCCCAGTGGAATGGGGAGGATGGAAATATCCAGGTGGGATGAGGAGACTGAAAAATTGAGGATTGGAAAGATCCCAATGGATTGAGGGGATTGGAAAGATGTTGATGGGATGAAGGTGGAAAAGCTGAGGAGAATTGGAAAAAACGAGGTGGGATGAGGAGGGTGGGAAGATCCAGGTGGGATGAAGGATGGAAAATCTGAGGAGTTGGAAAAACTCCTCCCCTTCCCAAATCCCAAAACCTCCCGTCCCGAATCGCGGGAATTCCCCGCAGGTGTCCAAGCTGGTCCACGCCATCAAGATGGGCTGGATCCAGCCCCGCAAGCCCAAGGAGAACGTTCCCACCTTTTACGACCTGTGGGCCCAGGAGGATCCCAACTCCATCCTGGGGAGGCACAAGATGCACGTCCCCGCTCCCAAAATCCCGCTGCCGGGCCACGAGGAATCCTACAACCCGCCCCCGGAGTTCCTGCCCAGCCCCGAGGAGGTGGGAGCGCCGGGAACGCCGGGGGGAGGCTCCAGGGAGGGGTCTGGGGATCAGGCGGAGTCTGGAAGGGGTTTTCCAGGGAATCTGGGGGATGGTTCGTCCCTGGGAGAAAGGGAATTGTCAGTGCCTGTGGGATGAAGGGAGATTCGGGATGGGGGGATGGAGAGATCCCAGTGGGATGGGGATGGAGAGATCCCAACGGGATGGGGATGGAAAGATCCCATTCAGATGAGGATGGAAAGATCCCCATTTCTCATTCCCATTCTCATTCCCATTCCCCCTTCCACATATTCTCATCCCCATTATTCTATTCCCATTATCCCAATCCCATTCCCCCATCCCATCTCCCATTCCCCCCACTTCCATTCCCATTTTTCCCATTCCCATTCCCTCTTCCCCATATTCTCATTCCCATTATCCCATTCCCATTGTCCCATTTCCCCCTTTATCCCATTTTTTCCCATTCCCATTTCCCCATCCCCATTTTTCCCATTCCCCTTCCCCATATTCTCATTCCCGTTATCCCATTCCCATTCTTCCCATTCCCATTATCCCATTTTCCCCTTTATCCCATTTTTCCCATTCCCATTCTTCCCATTCTCCCATTCCCATTTTCCCCTTTATCCCATTTTTCCAATTCCCATCCCCATTATCCCATTCCCATTCTTCCCATTCTCATATTCCCATTATCCCATTCCCATTGTCCCGTTTTCCCCTTTATCCCGTTTTTCCCATTTTTCCCATTCCCATTTTTTCCATCCCCATTTTTCCCATTCCCTTTCCCATTCCCATATTCTCATTCCCCTTATCCCATTCCCATTCTTCCCATTCCCATATTCCCATTATCCCATTTTCCCCTTTATCCCATTTTCCCCATTCCCATTCTCATTCCCATTCCCATTATCCCATTCCCATTCTTCCCATTCCCATATTCCCATTATCCCGTTTTCCCCTTTATCCCATTTTCCCCATTCCCATTCCCATCCCCATTATCCCATTCCCATTATCCCATTTTCCCCTTTATCCCATTTTCCCCATTCCCATTCTTCCCATTCCCATATTCCCATTATCCCATTTTCCCCTTTATCCTATTTTCCCCATCCCCATTCCCATTCCCATCCCCATTATCCCATTCCCATTATCCCATTTTCCCCTTTATCCCATTTTCCCCTTTATCCCATTTTCCCCATTCCCATTCCCATCCCCATTATCCCATTCCCATTCTTCCCATTCTCAAATTCCTATTATCCCGTTTTCCCCTTTATCCCATTTTCCCATTCCCATTTCCATCCCCATTATCACATTCCCATTCTTCCCATTCTCCCATTCCCGATTATCCCGTTTTCCCCTTTATCCCATTTTCCCCATTCCCGTTATCCCATTCCCATTCTTCCCATTCTCCCATTCCCATATTCCCGTTTCCCCCTTTGCCCCGTTCCCGTTTTTCCCGCCCCACATTCCCGGAATTCCCGCAGAAGCTGGCCTGGGAGCAGCAGGATCCGGCCGAGCGCCGCCGGAACTTCCTCCCGCAGAAATTCCGGAGCCTCCGCGCCGTCCCCGCCTATTCCCGCTTCATCCACGAGCGCTTCGAGCGCTGCCTCGACCTCTACCTGTGCCCCCGCCAGCGCAGGATGCGGGTGGGGACCCCAAAATCCCGGGAAAACACCGGGAATGCCGCTGGGAATTCCCGACTGGAGCTGGGAGGGATTTTCTGGGGGATTTTGGGAACGGTTTGGATTTGGGATCTAATCCTGGATTTCCTGATCCCCAGGGATGAGCAGCTGCTCCTGGGAGGAATTCCCTGATCCCAGATTTCCCCTGATCCCAGATTTCCCTGATCCCAGATTTCACGATCCCCAGGGATGAGCAGCTGCTCCTGGGAATCTGATCCCAGATTCCCCCTGATCCCAGATTCCCTTGATCCCAGAGAATTCCCTGATCCCAGATTCCCCCTGATCCCAGATTCCCCTGATCCCAGAGAATCCCCTGATCCCAGAATGTTCCCTGATCCCAGATTCCCCGATTCCCGACCAGAACTGGGAGTGGTTTTCCCAGGAAGTTTTGGGAACAGTTTGGATTTGGGATCGTCTCTGGGATCAGATCCCGGGTTTCCCAATCCCTAGGGATGAGCAGCTGCTCCAAGGAGGAATTCTCTGATCCCAGAGGGTTCCCTGATCCCAGATTCCCCCAGATTCCTGGAACTGGGGGTGGTTTTCCTGGGAAATTTTGGGATCAGTTTGGATTTGGGGTCGTTTCCATCCCGCAGGTCAACGTGGATCCCGAGGATCTCATTCCCAAACTTCCCCGGCCGCGGGATCTGCAGCCCTTCCCGACCACACAGGCCCTGGTGAGGGATTTTTGGGAATATTCAACTGGAGTTGGTGGAATTCCGGGATTTTGGGGGAGCAGGGAAGGGGGATGAGGCCGAGGATTCCCGGGAGAAGCTGGGAAAAGGGGCCGATCCCAGCTGGAATTAATGGGAAATTTTTCCAGATTTCACTGGAAAAAGGGGGCTGAGGAGAATCCAGAAAAGCTCCAGAATTCCTGGGATTCCTGGGAATGGCTCCAGAGAATTCCTGGGAGTGGCTGAGGGAGCTGGGAGGGCTCATCCCGGAGAAAACTGGGATTGGAGGGATCCAGGGTGGGAATTTGGGATCTGCTCCCAAGGAACAGGGACATGAGCAGAGGGAACGGCCTGGGATTGGGATTTTTGGGAATATTCCTCTGGAAATGGCTGGAATTCCCAGCTGGAATCGTCATTCCCAGGAATTCCCATCCCTGTGGATGTGGGATGGGCTGGAATTCCCATTCCCAGGAATCCCCATTCCCAGCTGGAATTCTGGGCTGGAATCCCCATTCCCAGCTGGAATCCCCATTCCCATTCCCAGTTCCTCCATTCCCGAGGATTCCCATCAGGGATGGATTCGGGGTTGTCCCTGATTCCCGGATTTTTGGGATTTTTCCCAGGTTTACCGCGGCCATTCCGGGCTGGTGCGGACCCTGAGCGTGGCCCCCAGCGGGCAGTGGCTGGTGTCAGGTACGGATCCGGAATTCCCGGGATAAATCCCACGGAGCTGCTCCGGGGAAATCCCACCCCCCGGCTCCGGGGCGGGATCCTGGGATCGGCTCCATCCTGGAAAACTCCGGAGCTCTTCCTGGAAAACTTCTGGAGCTCCGGGGTCCCAACCCCATTCCCATTATCCCTTTCCCAGAATCCAATCCCGTTATCCCAATCCCATTATCCCATTCCTCAGTATCCCGCTGTTATCCCGCTGTTATCCCATCATCCCATTTTTTCCCATTACCCCATTCCCATATTCCATCCCCATTCCCATCCCCATCCCTATCCCATTATCCCATTCTCCTTATCCTATTATCCCATTATCCCGTTTTTCCCATTATCCCATTTTTCCCATTCCCATTTTTCCCATTCGCATCCTCATCCCATTATTCCATTCCCATATCCCATTCTCACCTCATCCCCATTTTTCCCCTTCCCATTCCCCCATTCCCATTTCCCCATTCCCATTCCCATTGCCATTCCCATTATCCCATCCCCATTATCCCATTATCCCGTTCCCACATCCTATTCCCATCCCTATCCCATTTTTCCCATTCCCGTTATTTCCATTCCCATATCCCATATCGCATTCCCATTTCCCCATTATCCCACTATCCCATTATCACATTATTCCATTATCCCAGTATCCCATTCCCATATTCCATCCCCATTTTTCCCATTCCCATCTCTATCCCATCATCCCGCTGTTATCCCATGTTATCCTGCATTATCCCATTGTTATCCCGCTGTTTTCCCGCTGTTTGTTCTCCCACTGTTTGTTTTCCCGCTGTTCTCCCGCTGTTTGTTATCCCGCTGTTTTCCCGCTGTTGTCCCGCTGTTCTCCCGCTGTTTGTTTTCCCGCTGTTCTCCCGCTGTTCTCCCGCTGTTCTCCCGCTGTTTGTTATCCCGCTGTTTGTTATCCCGCTGTTCTCCCGCTGTTCTCCCGCTGTTCTCCCGCTGTTCTCCCGCTGTTTGTTATCCCGCTGTTATCCTGCTGTTATCCCGCTGTTATCCCGCTGTTATCCCGCTGTTCTCCCGCTGTTTTCCCGCTGTTCTTCCGCTGTTTGTTCTCCCGCTGTTTTCCCGCTGTTCTCCCGCTGTTTATTTGTACTCCCGCTGTTCTCCCACTATTCTCCCGCTGTTCTCCCGCTGTTTGTTATCCCGCCGTTCTCCCGCCGTTCTCCCGCTGTTCTCCCGCCGTTCTCCCGCTGTTCGTTATCCCGCTGTTATCCCGCGTTATCCCATTGTTTTCCCGCCGTTCTCCGTCCCTCCCAGGCTCCGACGACGGCTCGCTGCGGTTCTGGGAGGTGAGCACCGCGCGCTGCCTCCGCTCCGTTCCCGTCGGCTCCGTGGTCAAGAGCGTGGCCTGGAACCCCAACCCCAGCATCTGCCTGGTGGCCGTGGCCGTGTGAGTCACCGGGATCCACGGATCGTTCCCGCTTTTCCGGCAGATCCCGGATCCCTGGCGGGGTTCATTGCGTGCCTGGAGATCGCAGTGATCCCTGATCCTGATCCTGATCCCCTTGCCCATCCCGGTCCTGATCCTGATCCCCATCCCAATCCTGATCCCAGTCCTGATCCTGATCCCCAGTCCTAATCCTGATCCCGTTCACAATCCTGACCCTGATCCCAATCCCAATCCTGATCCAAATCCTGATCCCCATCCCGATCCTGATCCCAATCCTAGAGGATTCTCTGATACCAGATCTCCCCTGGTCCCCATTTTCCAATCCTCAAGGATGAGCAGCTGCTCCTGGGGGGAATTCCCTGATCCCAGAGGATTCCCTGATCCCAGATTTCCTGATCCCCAGGGATGATCAGTGCTCCTGGGGGGATTTTGCTGATCCCAGAGTATTCCCTGATCCCTGATCCCGGATTTCCCGGTCCCCAGGGACGAGCAGCTGCTCCTGGGATGAATTCCGTGATCCCAGAGTATTCCCTGATCCCTGATCCCGGATTTCCCAATCCCCAGGGACGAGCAGGTGCTCCTGGGGGGAATTCCCTGATCCCGGATTTACCAATCCCCAGGGACGAGCAGGTGCTCCTGGGGGGAATTCCCTGATCCCAGGGGATTCCCTGATCCCAGATTTCCCAATCCCCAGGGACGAGCAGGTGCTCCTGGGGGGAATTCCCTCATCCCAGATTCCCCCTGATCCCGGATTTCCCAATCCCCAGGGACGAGCAGCTGCTCCTGGGGGGAATTCCCTGATCCCAGAGTATTCCCTGATCCCGGATTTACCAATCCCCAGGGATGATCAGTGCTCCTGGGGGGATTTTGCTAATCCCAGAGTATTCCCTGATCCCTGATCCCAGATTTCCTGATCCCCAGGGATAAGCAGATGCTCCTGGGGGGAATTCCGTGATCCCAGAGTATTCCCTGATCCCAGATTTCCCGGTCCCCAGGGATGAGCAGGTGCTCCTGGGGGGAATTCCGTGATCCCAGATTCCCCCTGATCCCAGATTTACCAATCCCCAGGGACGAGCAGGTGCTCCTGGGGGGAATTCCCTGATCCCAGAGGATTCCCTGATCCCAGATTCCTCCTGATCCCGGATTTCCCAATCCCCAGGGATGAGCAGGTGCTCCTGGGGGGAATTCCCTGATCCCAGAGTATTCCCTGATCCCGGATTTCCCGGTCCCCAGGGACGAGCAGGTGCTCCTGGTGAACCCGGGCCTCGGGGACCGGCTGCTGGTGGCAGCCACGGACCAGCTGCTGGATTCCTGGGAGGCTCCGGAGGAGGAGCGGGTCCAGCCGGCGCGCTGGGTCCCGGCCGGGCCCGAGGAGCGCGGCAAGGGGATCCGGCTGCGGGTGGAGCACGGCAAGGTGGGGCCGGAATTCCCGGGATTTGGGTGGGGTCGGCATTCCCGGGATTTGGGTGGGGTCGGCATTCCCGGGATTTGTATAGGGTCGGCATTCCTGGGATTTGAGTGGGATTGGCATTCCTGGGATTTGGGTGGGATTGACATTCCCAGGATCTGGGTGGGATTGACATTCCCAGGATCTGGGTGGGATCAGCGTTCCCAGGATTTGGGTGGGATCGACATTCCCAGTATTTGAGTGGGATTGGCATTCCTGGGATTTGGGTGGGATTGGAATTCCTGGGATTTGGGTGGGATTGACATTCCCAGGATCTGGGTGGGATTGGCATTCCCAGGATTTGAGTGGAATTGGAATTCCCGGGATTTGGGTGGGATCAGAATTCCCGGGATTTGGGTGGGGTCGGCATTCCTGGGATTTGGGTGGGATCAGCATTCCCAGCATTTGGGCAGGATCAGCATTTCCAGGATTTGGGTGGGCTCACAGTTCCCGGGATTTGGATGTGGTCAGCATTCCCAGGATTTGGGTGGGATCAGGAATTCCTAGGATTTGGGTGGGATCAGAATTCCCTGAATCCCAGATTTCCTAATCCCCAGGGATGAGCAGGAGCTCCTGGGGGGAATTCTCTGATCCCAGAGGATTCCCTGATCCCATATTTCCCTTAATTCCATATTTCCTGGTCCCTAGGGATGAGCAGCTGCTCTGGGATGATCCAGAGGGTTGGGATCCAGAGGATTGGGATCTTGGAATCTCATCTGGATCCCATTCCTCTTCCCATTCCCACCCTGAGGAGCTCTGGCATGATCCAGTGGATCAGAATCTCAGGGTGTCACCTGAATCCCATTCCCAATCCTGTTCCCATTCCCACCCCAAGGAGCTCTGGGATGATCCAGAGGGTCGGGATCTTGGGATTTCACCCAGATCCCAATCCTGATCCCATTCCCAGTCCCGTTTCCATCCCAGCCGGTGACCCAGGTGCCGTGGCACAGCAAGGGCGATTACTGTGGTGATCCAGAGGGTCGGGATCTCAGGATCTCACCCGGATCCCAATCCCATTCCCTGTTCCCAATCCCATCCCAAGGAGCTCTGGGATGGTCTGGAGGGTTGGGATCTCAGGATCTCATCTCGATCCCATTCCTGATCCCTATCCCATTCCCATCCCAAGGAGCTCTGGGATGATCCAGGGGATTGGGATCTTGGGATCTCACCCTGATCCCATTCCCAATCCCAATCCAGTTCCCATCCCAGCCGGTGACCCAGGTGCCGTGGCACGGCAAGGGCGATTACTGTGGTGATCCAGAGGGTCGGGATCTCAGGATCTCAACCAGATCCTATTCCCAATCCCAATCCCATTCCCATTCCCGATCCCATCCCAAAGAGCTCTGGGATAATCCAGAGGGTTGGGATCTCGGAATCTCATCTGGATCCCATTTCCGATCCCATTCCCACCCCGAGGAGCTCTGAAACAATCCAGAGGATCGGGATCTCAGGATCTCATCTGGATCCTATTCCTGATCCCAATCCCATTCCCAATCCCGTTCCCGTTCCGTTCCCAGCCGGTGACCCAGGTGACGTGGCACGGCAAGGGCGATTACTCAGTGGTGATCCAGAGGGTCGGGATCTCGGGATCCCATTCCTGATCCCATTCCTGATCCCAACCTAAGGAGCTCTGGGATGATCCAGAGGGTCGGGATCTCAGGATCTCACCTGGATCCCAATCCCAATCCCAATCCCATTCCCATTCCCATTCCAGCTGGTGACGCAGGTGACGTGGCACGGCAAGGGCGACTACTGTCGTGATCCAGAGGGTTGGGATCTCAGCATCTCACCCAGATCCCATTCCCAATCCCATTCCCATTCCGTTCCCAGCCGGTGATGCAGGTGACCTGGCACGGCAAGGGCGATTACTCAGTGGTGATCCAGAGGGTTGGGATCTCGGGATCCCATTCCTGATCCCATTCCTGATCCCAACCTAAGGAGCTCTGGGATGATCCAGAGGGTCGGGATCTCGGGATCCCATTCCTCATCCCAACCTAAGGAGCTCTGGGATGATCCAGAGGGTCGGGATCTCAGGATCTCACCCAGATCCCAATCCCAATCCCATTCCCATTCCCATTCCAGCCGGTGACGCAGGTGACGTGGCACGGCAAGGGCGATTACTGTGGTGATCCAGAGGGTCGGGATCTCGGGATCTCACCTCGATCCCAACCCCAATCCCATTCCCCAATCCCATTCCCGTTCCCATTCCAGCCAGTGACGCAGGTGACGTGGCACGGCAAGGGCGACTACTGGGCGTCGGTGGTGCGGAACCCCGGCAGCCGGCAGGTGCTGATCCACCAGAGCAGCCGGCGCTGGAGCCAGGATCCGTTCCGGAAGAGCCCCGGGATGATCCAGTGCGTGCAGTTCCACCCGCTCCGGCCCTACTTCCTGGTGGCCTCGCAGCGCTCGGTGCGCATCTACAACCTGCTGCGCCAGGAGCTCACCAAGAAGCTGCAGAGCAACTGCCAGTGGATCTCCAGCATGGCCGTGCACCCCGGAGGTGCGGGGGGGTCGCCGGGATTCCCGCCGGATTCCCGGGATCTGCCGCCGTCCCGCTGATCCCGGTGGGTTTTTTTTTGGTTTTTTTTTTTCCCTAGGGGATAACGTGATCTGCGGGAGCTACGACAGCAAACTGGCCTGGTTTGACCTGGACCTGTCCACGCGGCCCTACCGGCTGCTCCGGTGAGTCCTGGCATTCCTGGGATTCCTGGTGGGATCTGTTTTCCCGGGAGAATTCCTCAGAATTCCCGGCTTGTCGTAGGAGCTGCCAATCCCAGCGTGTCCCAGGTTTCTGTGGGGGGTGGGAGACCCGTGTTCCTTCGTTATCCCGGGTCATTAACCCAAATTATCCTGGTTGTTTACCCAAATTATTCCAGGCTGTTATCCCAAATTATCCCAGGTTGTTATCCCAAATTATTGTGGACTGTTAACCTAAACCATCCCGGGTCCTTGTCCCAGATTATCCTATGTCTTTATCCCAGTTTATCCCGGGCTGTTATCCCAGTTTTTCTCAGGTTGTTGTCCCAGTGTTCCCTGGGGTTGTTGTCCCAAATTATCCCAGGCCATGGTCCCAGTTTTTCCCAGGTTGTTATCCCACATTATCCCAGGCTGTTATCCCAAATTATCCTGAGTTGTTATCCCAGTTTTTCCTGGCCTGTTATCCCAAATTTTCCTGGGCTGTTACCCCACATTTTCCCTTGTTATCCCACGTTCTCCCAAGTTGTTATCCCAGTTTTTCCTGGGTTGTGTCCCCAAATTATCCTGGGTTGTTAACCCACATTATCCTGGGTTGTTATCCCAAATTATCCTGGGTTGTTATCCAAGTTTTTCCCAGGTTGTTATCCCAGTTTTTCCTGGGCTGTTATCCTACATTTTCTCTTGTTATCCCTCATTATCCCGGGTTGTTATCCCAGATTTTCCTGGGCTGTTGCCCCAGATTATCTCAGGCTATTCTCACATTTTCCCTCATTCTCCTGGGTCATTATCCCAGTTTTTCCAGGCTCTTATCTCCCATATCCCAGGTTGTTATCCCACATTTTCCCTTGTTATCTCAAGCTGTTATCCTGGTTTTTCCTGGGCCGTTACCCCTGTTATCCTGTGTCACTATCCCACATTTTCCCTCTTCTCCTGGGTCATTATCCCGTTTTTTTCCTGGGTTGTTATCTCCCATTATCCCGGGTTATTATCAGACATTTTCCCTGGTTATCCCTGTTTTTCCCCTGTCGTTATCCCTGTTTTCCCCACGACCATATCCCCATTTTTCCCTGGCAATTATCCTGGGTTTTGCCTGATGGTTATCCTCTGTTATCCCAGATGATATCCCTGTTATTCCGTATCATTATCCCAGTTTTTCCCATGTTCTCCCCCATTATCCCGGTTTTACCCTGGTAGTTATCCTGGTTTCCCTGTGTCATTATCCCGGATTTTCCCATGTCATTATCCCGTTATCCTGTGTCATTATCCCAATTTCCTGGTGTTACTATCCCAGTTATTCCATTATCCTGGTTTCCCATGTCCTATCCTGGTTTTTCCCGTTGCCAATTCCCGGTTATTCCCGTTTATCCCAGTTTTTCCCATTGCTGATTCCCCGGCAGTTATCCCATTATCCTGTGTTGTTATCCCGGTTTTCCTGGGCATTTATCCCAGTTTTTCCTCTGTCGCTATCCCGGTTATTCCATTATCCCGGTGTTCCCGTTGCCAATTCCCGGTTATCCCGTGTTGCTATCCTGGTTTTCCTGTGCCGATTCCCAGTTATCCCAGTTACTTCATTATCCCATTTCTCCCATTGCCAATTCCCGGTTATCCTGGTGTTCCCGTTGCTAATTCCCGGTTTATCCCATATCCTATCTTGGTTTTTCTGTTGCCAATTCCCAGTTTTTCCCGTTGCCGATTCCCGGTTATCCCGGTTTTTCCATTATCCTGGTGTTCCCGTCGTCAATTCCCGATTATTCCATTATCCCATTTTTCCCATTGCTGATTCTCAGTTATCCCATTATCCCAGTTTTCCTGTTGCTGATTCCCAGTATCATTATCCTGGTTTATCCCATCTGCCATACCGGTTTTTCCTGATTATTCCCTGTTATTCCCGGTTATCCTGGTTTTCCGCATGGCTGATTGACAGTTATCCCGGTTTATCCCATGTCCTATTCTGGTTTTCCCTGTTGCTGATTCCCGGTTATTCCTGGTTTATCTTGGTGTTATTCCTGGTGTTATTCCCGATTTTTCTCAGTGTCATTTTCCCAGTGTTATTCCCAGTGTTATTCCCACTTTATCCTGATTATTCCCGGTTATTCCCAGTGTTATTCCTGGTTTATCCTGGTATTATTCCCGGTGTTATTCCCAGTTATTCCTGGTTATTCCCAGTTTATCCTGGTGTTATTCCCGCCAACACCGCCATGCCCTGAACTCCGTGGTGTTCCACCACCAGTACCCATCACCAATTCCCAGTTTATCCCAGTTTTTCCCATTGCTGATTCCTGTTTTATCCCAGCGTCATTCCCAGTGTTATTTCCAGTTTATCCCAATGTCATTTTCCCAGTTTATCCCAGTGTTATTCTCAGTTCCCAATTATTCCCGGTTATTCCCAGTTATTCCCGGTTATTTCCAGTGTTATTCCCAGTGTTATTCCCAGTTTATCCCAGTGTTATTGCCAGTATTGTTCCTGGTTTATCCCAGTGTTATTCCCAGTGTTATTCCCGGTGTTATTCCTGGTTTTTCCCAGTGTCATTTTCCCAGTTTATCCCAGTGTTATTCCCAGTTTATCCCGGTTATCCCAGTTTATCCCAGTGTTATTCCCGGTGTTATCCCTGATTATTCCCAGTGTTATTCCTGGTTATTCCCGGTTGTTCCCGCAGTCACCACCGCCGTGCCCTGTGCTCCGTGGCGTTCCACCGCCGGTACCCATCACCAATTCCCCGTTATTCCCAGTTTATCCTGGTGTTATCCCTGGTTATTCCCAGTGTTATCCCTGGTTATTCCCGGTGTTATTCCCGGTTCATCCCAGTTATTCCCGGTGTTATTCCCAGTTTATCCCTGTTATTCCCGGTTATTCCCAGTGTTATTCCCGGTGTTATTCCTGGTTATGTTGTTCCTGCAGTCACCACCGCCGTGCCCTGCGCTCCGTGGCGTTCCACCGCCGGTACCCATCACCAATTCCCCGTTATTCCCAGTTTATCCCGGCGTTATCCCTGATTATTCCCAGTGTTATCCCTGGTTATTCCCGGTGTTATTCCCGGTGTTATCCCTGGTTATTCCCGGTTGTTCCCGCAGTCACCACCGCCGTGCCCTGCGCTCCGTGGCGTTCCACCACCGGTACCCATCACCAATTCCCTGCTATTCCCAGTTTATCCCGGTGTTATCCCTGTTATCCCTGGTGTTATTCCCGGTGTTATTCCCGGTTATTCCCGGTTGTTCCCGCAGTCACCACCGCCGTGCCCTGCGCTCCGTGGCGTTCCACCGCCGGTGCCCATCACCAATTCCCCGTTATTCCCAGTTTATCCCGGTGTTATCCCTGGTATTCCCGGTGTTATTCCCGGTGTTATTCCCGGTTATTCCCGCAGTCACCACCGCCGTGCCCTGCGCTCCGTGGCGTTCCACCGCCGGTACCCGCTGTTCGCGTCCGGTTCCGACGACGGCACCGTCATCGTCTGCCACGGGATGGTGTACAGGTACCGGGGCTGATCAAATCCCTGGGATCTGCTCATATGGGATTTATTCAGGGGATTGATGGGGTTTATTTATTTATTCATGGGATTTATTGATGGGGTTCATTGATGGGATTGATGGGAGGGATGGGATTTATTGATGGGATTTGTCGGCGTGGGATTTGTTGATGGGATTTGGTTGGGATTTGTTCATGTGGGATTTGCTTATGGGATATATTGATGGGATTGATTTATGGGATTTGCAGTATTCCTTGATGGGATTTATTTATGGGATTTGTTAAAGGGATTTTTGGGGTTTATTGATGGGATATATTGGTGGGATTTATTTATGTGGGATTTGTTTATATGGGATTTATTTGTAGTATTTATTTATGGGATTTATTGATGGGATTTATTTATGGGATTTGTTTATGGGATATATTGATGTGATTTATTGGTGGCATTTGTAGGATTCATTTATGGGATTTATGGGATTTATTTATGGGATTTACGGCATTTAGTGATGGGATTTACGGGATTTGTTCTTGAAATTCCCATGAATTCCCATTCCCACTTTCAGAATTCCCATTCCCTGTCAGAATTGCCATTCCCACTGTCAGAATTCCCAATCCCACTGTCACAATTCCTGTTCCCAGTCAGAATTCCCATTCCCGCTGTCGGAATTCCCATTCCTACTGTCGGAATTCCCATTCCCTGTCAGAATTCCAATTCTCTGCTGGAATTCCCATTCCCACTGTCAGAATTCCCATTCTTGCTGTTGGAATTCCCACTCCCAGTCAGAATAACCGTTCCTTGTCAGAATTCCCATTCCCAGTCAGAATTCCCATTCCCGCTGTCAGAATTCCCGTTCCCAGTCAGAATTCCTGTTCCCAGTGGGAATTCCTGTTCCCAGTCAGAATTCCCATTTCCCCGTCAGAATTCCTGTTCCCAGTCTGAATTCCCGTCCCCGCTGTCAGAATTCCCGTTCCCAGTCGGTATTCCCATTCCCAGTCAGAATTCCCGTTCCAGTCAGAATTCCCATTTCCCTGCTGTCACAATTCCCATTCCCAGTCAGAATTCCCGTTCCCAGTCACAATTCCCATTCCCGCTGTCACAATTCCCGTTCCCAGTCAGAATTCCCGTTCCCAGTCAGAATTCCCGTTCCCGCTGTCGGAATTCCCGTCCCAGCTGTCACAATTCCGGTTCCCAGTGGGAATTCCTGTTCCCACTGTTGGAATTCCCTCCTTCCCGCAGTGACCTGCTGCAGAACCCGCTGCTGGTGCCGCTCAAGGTGCTCAAGGGCCACGCGCCCGCGCTCGACCTGGGCGTGCTCGACGTCGCCTTCCACCCGCAGCAGCCCTGGCTCTTCTCCTCGGGCGCCGACGGCACCGTGCGCCTCTACACCTGATCAACGGGCCAGGATCCAATGGATCCAACGGGATCCAACCGGGATCCAACCAGATCCAACCAGATCCAACCTGATCCAACCCCATCCAAAGGGATCCTTCCACCCGCAGCAGCCCTGGCTCTTCTCCTCAGGCGCCGACGGCACCGTGCGCCTCTACACCTGATCAACGGGCCAGGATCCACCGGGATCCAACGGGATCCAACGGGATCCAACCCAACCCAACCCGATCCAACCCGATCCAACCCTATCCAAAGGGATCCTTCCACCCGCAGCAGCCCTGGCTCTTCTCCTCGGGCGCCGACGGCACCGTGCGCCTCTACACCTGATCAACGGGCCGGGATCCGGCTGGATCCAACAGGATCCAACGGGATCCAACCAGGATCCAACCCGATCCAACCCGATCCAACCCGATCCAAAGGGATCCTTCCACCCGCAGCAGCCCTGGCTCTTCTCCTCGGGCGCCGACGGCACCGTGCGCCTCTACACCTGATCAACGCCCGGGATCCAATGGATCCAACGGGATCCAACGGGATCCAACCAGATCCAACCCAATCCAACCCAACCCAACCCGATCCAACCCAATCCAAAGGGATCCTTCCACCCGCAGCAGCCCTGGCTCTTCTCCTCGGGCGCCGACGGCACCGTGCGCCTCTACACCTGATCAACACCCGGGATCCAATGGATCCAATGGATCCAGCCGGGATCCAACGGGATCCAACCAGATCCAACCCAATCCAACCCAATCCAAAGGGATCCTTCCACCCGCAGCAGCCCTGGCTCTTCTCCTCGGGCGCCGACGGCACCGTGCGCCTCTACACCTGACCAACACCCGGGATCCAACCGGGATCCAACCGGGATCCAACGGGATCCAACCAGATCCAACCCGATCCAACCCAACCCAACCCGATCCAAAGGGATCCTTCCACCCGCAGCAGCCCTGGCTCTTCTCCTCGGGCACTGACGGCACCGTGCGCCTCTACACCTGATCAACACCCGGGATCCAAACGGATCCAGCCGGATCCAACCGGGATCCAAATGGATCCAACGCCATGGGAACTCACAGCCCTTAATAAAGGATTGTTTTGGATACAGTACCGGGCTCTTGGTGTCCTGAATTCCCCAATATTCCCATTCCCTACACCTGACACTCCCGCCGGGATCCAACGGGATCCGGCCAGATCCAAATGGATCCAAAGGGATCCAACACCGTGGGAATTCACGGCCCTCAATAAAGGATTGTTTTGGATATGGTCCTGGGCTCTTGGTGTCCTGAATTCCCCAATATTCCCATTCCCTACACCTGACACTCCCGCCGGGATCCAACCGGATCCAACGGGATCCAGCAGGATCCAACACCGTGGGAATTCACGGCCCTCAATAAAAGATTGTTTTGGATACGGTCCCAGGCTCTTTGTTCCCGAATTTCCCAATATTCCCATTCCCTACACCTGACATTCCCGCTGGGAATGTGCGGACATCCAGAGGGATCCAACCAGATCCAAAGGGATCCAACGGGATCCACCGCCATCGGAATTCCCAGTGTTCAATAAAGGCTTTTTTTGGATACGATTCTTGGTGTCCCGAATTCCCCAATATTCCCATTCCCTACACCTGACCTTCCTGCCAGGAATGCGCTGGGATCCAAACGGATCCAATGGGATCCAACACCATCAGAATTCACAGCGCTCAATAAAGGATTGTTTTGGATACGTTTCCATGCTCTTTGTTCCCGAATTCCCCAATATTCCCGTTCCTTACACCTGATGCTCCTGCCGGGAATGCGCTGGGATCCAACCGGATCCAACAGGATCCAACTGGATCCAAAGGGATCCCCTGCTGTCGGAATCACAGTGCTCAATGAAGGATTGTTTTGAATACAGTACCGGGCTGTTGGTGTCCCCAATTCCCCAATATTCCCATTCCCTACACCTGACATTCCCATAGGAATCCAATGGGATCCAACCAGATCCAAAGAGATCCAAATGGATCCAAAGGGATCTGCCGCCATCAGAACTCACAGCGCTCAATAAAGGATTTTTTAATATACGTTCCCAGGCTCTTTGTTCCCGAATTCCCCAATATTCCCATTCCCTACACCTGACATTCCCATAGGAATCCAACGGGATCCAACCAGATCCAACGGGATCCAAAGGGATCTGCCGCCGTCAGAACTCACAGCGCTCAATAAAGGATTTTTTTTCCAGATTCTTGGTGTCCTGAATTCTCCAATATTCCCATTCCCACATCCCTCAAAATCCCTAATCCCATTCCCACATTCCCACATCTACTCAATGTCCCCATCCCCATTCCCACATTCTGGAATATCCCAATCCCATCCCCACATTCTCAGATTCCCAGATTTTCCAGCCGGGAAGAATCCCTGGATCATCCCCATGGAGACACAGGTGGGGTCACCCCTTCCCACCCCCCAAATCCCAAGGAATCCCTGAATTCCAGGAGGCAAAAGCTTTATTTAAAAACAGGTCTCTGTACAGGGGAGGAATTTTGGGAATGGATCCCGGATCCTTTGGGAAGCAGCCGGAGGGGCAGGATCGGATCCCATCCCAAATTCCGGCCCTTTTCCTACTTTTTTTGCCCCTGTGTCCAGGAAGAAGGTGCAGGAAGACTTTTCCCATGGATTGGGATAACCTGGGGTATTGCTGAGCAAATCCAGGAATTCTCAGGAATTCCAGGAATTCAGAGGAGGCGTCCCTGGGTCTCAGAGCTGGGAATTCCCAGGAATTCTGAGAATTCTGGGATTCAGAGGAGGCGGACGAGGCGTCCCAGGGTCTCAGAATTGGGAATTCCTGGGAATTCTGGGATTCAGAGGAGGCGGACGAGGCGTCCCAGGGTCTCGGCCACCTTGATCCGCACGGCCGGAACGGGATCCTTGAGGAGCAGCTTCAGGGCTGGAATGGCAGAGCAGGGATTAGGATCAGGATTAAGATCAGGATCAAGATCAGGGATTAGGATCAGATCAAGATCAGGATCGGGATCAGGGATTAGGATCAGAATTGGGATCAGGGTGAGGATTGGGATCACGATCAAGGGAAGAGTGGGATTGGGATTAGGATCAGGATCAGAATTGGGATTAGGTTTGGGATTTGGATCAGGATCGGGATCAGAGGAAGAGTGGGATTGTGTCAGAATTGGATCAGGATCAGGATCAGGATTGGGAGCAGAACCGAGATTGGGATCAGAATTGGGACTGGGATCAAGGATTAAGATCAGGATCAAGATTAGGATCAGGATTGGGATTGGGATCAGATTTAAGACTGGGATCAGGGTTGGGATTGGGATCAGAATCAGAATCAAGACTGGGATCAGGATCAGGATTGGGATCAAGATCAGGATCAGGGGAAGAGTGGGATTGGGATCAGGATCAGAATTGGGATTAGATTTGGGATTTGGATCAGGATTGGGAGCAGAACCAAGACTGGGATCAGAACTGGGATCAGGATCAAGGATTAGGATCAGGATCAGGATTGGGATCAGGATTGGGATTAGGATCAGAATCAGAATCAAGACTGGGATTGGGATTGGGATCAGGGGAGGAGTGGGAATGTGATCAGAATCAGGTCAGGATCAAGATCAGGATTGGGATCAGAACCGAGACTGGGATCAGAATTGGGATCAGAGTTAGGATCAGGATTGGGATTAGGATCAGAATCAGAATCAAGACTGGGATTGGGATTGGGATCAGGGGAGGAGTGGGAATGTGATCAGAATCAGGTCAGGATCAAGATCAGGATTGGGATCAGAACCGAGACTGGGATCAGAATTGGGATCAGAGTTAGGATCAGGATCAGGGTTGGAATCAGGATCAGAATTGAGATCAGAACTGAGACTGAGATCAGAATTGGGATCAGAGTTAGGGTCGGGATCAGGGTTGGAATCAGGATCAGAATTGGGATCAGAATTGAGATCAGGATCAGGATTGGGATCAGGATCAGAGGATGAGTGGAATTTCTATCAGAATCGGGATCAGGACCAGGATCAGGATCAGAATCAGAATTGAGATTGGGATAAGAATTGGGATCAGGATTCAGATCAGGGGAAGAGTCGGATTGATGGTCAGAATCAGGATTGGGATCAGAATCAGGATTGGGATCAGAATCAGGATTTGGATCAGGATCGGGTTCAGGATCAGGATTTGGAATCAGGATCGGGTTCAGGGTCAGAATTGGGATTGGGATCAGGATAAGGACCAGGATCAGGGGTCAGGATTTTTGGGATCATCCTGAGCCTTTCCTGTGAATATAATTATTTTTGGATCATCCTAAACATTTACTTAAATTTTTTGTAATTACTATATTTTATATATTATACTAACTTATTTATTTATATATTAAAATATTTATATTATACATTAATTTTTTATAATTTTATTTTCTTTAATTTCTTGAGATCATTCTATGCCTTTGCTTTTATCTTTTAGGATCACCCCCAAAATTTTTTGGGAGGGGATTTTCCCAAATTTCTACCCCTCCCCCCCACCCTGGAACTTTTCCCTGTCAATCACCAAATCCTGGCTAACAATGAGAACAAAATCCTCATTTTTTTTAGGAAAACAATCCACAAAAATTCCTGAGGATCCTGGAAATCTGGGATTTTTGGGATGGGGGACTGGAATCTCCCAGGGACCCCTTTGATCCCAGGAATTTGGGTCTGGAATGGGAATAAATCCCATTTTAAAAATCAGGATTTTCCCTCTCCCAGCCCCCAATCCCAAATCCTGGAGCAGCTCCCAGGAGCCGGAATCGCATCCAGGATTTTTTTCCAATTTTTTTTTCCTTGTTTATCCCAAATCCCTCAAGGATTTTCCCTCATTCTCAGGGAAATCAGAGCAACCCCCCAGATCCCAAAAATTCCCGGAATTCCGAGCAAATCCCAGCCCTCCCCTTTTTTTTCTCCTCAGAGCTGAAGGAAAAGCGACTTTTTCCCTTTTTTAGAGTTTTTGGTGGTTTTTTTTGGAAAGCTCGGGAATTTTCCGGGCTCGGCTCCACGGGATGAGGTCAGAGAGGGAAAAAATCCCCGAAATCCAGGAGTGAGCTCATCCCATCCCCTGCAGGGATCCAGGAGGGCCCTGCCCGGGAGGTTCGGGTCCCTCCGGAGGCCAAAATCCCAACATTCAAAAAAAACCGGATTTCTCCCTAAAAATGGGATTTTTTTCCTTTAAAACTGTTTTTTTTTTTCCTTTAAAATGGAATTTTTTCCCCTAAAAATGGGATTTTTTCCTTTAAAATTGGATTTTTTTTTTCCTTTAAAATGGAATTTTTCCCCCTAAAAATGAGATTTTTTTTTCTGCTAAAAATGGGATTTTTTTCCCCTAAAAATTGGAGATTTTCTTTTAAAAATGGGAGATTTTATGCCTAAAAATAGGAGGTTTTTCCTCTAAAAATGAGGGGTTTGACTCAAAATATGGGAATTCTTTTCCCTAAAATTTGGGGTTTTTCCTTTAAAAATGGGGGTTTTTCCCTAAAAATGAGAATTTTTTTCCTTAAAAATGTGATGTTTGCCCCCAAAAATGAAGGATTTGGCCCTAAAATGTAGGAATTTTTTTCCCTAAAAATGGGATTTTTTTTCCCCTAAAAATGAGGAATTTGGCCCTAAAAATGGAAGTTTTTTCCCCTAAAAATGGGAATTTTTCCCCTAAAAATGGGGGTTTTTCCACCTAAAAATTTGACTTTTTTTCTCCTGAAAATGGGATTATTTTTTCGACTAAAATGGGATTTTTTTAATGAGATTTTTTTTTTCCCTAAAAATTGATTGTTTTCCCCTAAAAATGAGGGGTTTGGCCCTAAAAATGAGATATTTTTTCCCCTAAAAAATTGTTTTTTTCCCTAAAAATGGGATTATTTTGCCCCGAAAATTGATTTTTTTTCCCCTAAAAATGAGGAATTTGGCCTAAAAATGTGGGATTTTCCCCACAAATGAAAGTTTAGACTGTAAAAATGGGGGGTTTTGCTAAAAATTGTTTTTTCCCTAAAAATAGGATTTTTTCCCCTAAAACTTGGAATTTTTTTTCCTTTAAAACAGATTTTTTTTTCCCCCAAAATGAGGAATTTGACCCCAAAAATGGGAATTTTTTGTCCTAAAAATGGGATTTTCCCCCTAAAAATGAAGCACTTGGCCCTAAAAATGTGGAATTTTTGCCCAAAAATGAAAATTAAATACTAAAAATTATGGTTTTTTCCTTATAAATGAGCTTATTTTTTCCCTAAAAATGGGAATTTTTTTCTCCTTTAAAATGGGACTTTTTTTCCTCTAAAAATGGGATTTTTTTCCTTAAATATGGGATTCTTTTTCCCCTAAAAACAAGATTTTTTTCCACTAAAAATGGGGGATTTGGCCCTAAAAATATGGGATTTTTTTCCCTAAGAATTAGATTTTTTTTTTCCCATAAAAATGTGGACTTTTTTCTCCCTAAAAATGACAGATTTGGCCCTAAAAATGTGGCAAATTTTTTTTACTCTAAAAATAGAGATTTTAACAAAATGGTGTTTTTCCCTTAAAATGGCATTTTTCCATAAAATGGGATTTTTTTCCCCCTAAAAATGGGATTTTTTCCCCTAAAAATGAAGGATTTGGCCCTAAAAAATGTGGAATTCCATCTAAAAATGAATGTTCAGATCCTAAAAATGTGGAATTTTTCCCTAAAAGTTGGGGTTGGATGCTAAAAATGGGGATTTTGCCTCAGAATTGCAGGATTTCTCCCCAAAAAATGACATTTTAGATCCTAATTTTTTTTTTCTTCCTAAAAATGAGAGATTGGCCCTAAAAATGTGGAATTTTCCCCAAAATTGAAGTTTAGATCCTACAAAACGCAGATTTTTTTTTTTTCCCCTTAAAAATCAGGAATTTCGGGAATTTTCAGAATTTTCAGAATCCGGGGAATTTTGGGAATTTGGGAATTTCGGGGATTTGTGGAATTTTGGGAATTTTCACTCACCAGAGATGAGCTCATCCAGGTCCACCTGCTGTCCCTGCTCCTCGTCCATGTGCAGCACCAGGAATCCTGCAGGGAATTCCAGGGAATTGGGATGGGAATATTCCCCAAAAATTCCCAAATGATCCCAAAAAACCCCATCCAAAGATCCCTAAAAACGAACAGAAACAGCTCAAAATGTCCCAGGGTTGATGTCACCTCCTGGGGACAAAAGCCACCACTGTGACCCCAAGGGGTGACAGGACCAGGGGGCAGGGTTGGGGTCACCAGAGACCCCAAAAACTCCAAATTATCCCAAAAAATCCCCATCAAAACCACCCAAAAACCCCTTGGGGATCTACAGGAATGATGTCACCTCCTGGGGACAAAAGCCACCACTGTGACCACAAGAGGTGACAGGACCCAAATCCAACTGGGGACAAGTTTGGGGTCACCTGAGACCCCAAAACCTTCAGAATTAGCCCAAATTTGTCCAAAATCAGCCAAAAAAAAACCCCAAAACCACCCAAAAACCCCTTGGGGATCTACAGCAGTGATGTCACCCCTTGGGTGACAAAAGCCACCACTGTGACCCCATGAGGTGACAGGATCAGGGACCAGCTGGGGACAAATTTGGGGTCACCAGAGGCCCCAGAACCACCCCAAACCTCCTGGGGATTCCCATGGTCAATGCTACTCCTGGTGACAAAGGCCACCATGGTGTCCCTGTCCCTGTCCCTGTCCCTGTCCCTGTCCCTCACCGATGAACATGGCCGCCCCTGCTGTCCCCAGTGTCCCCAGTGTCCCCAGTGTCCCCAGTGTCCCTGTCCCCAGTGTCCCCTGTCCCTGTCTCCAGTATCCCCTGTCCCCTCCCCTGTCCCTCACCAACGACCATGGCCACCGCTGCTGTCCCCAGTGTCCCCAGTGTCCCCTCCCCTGTCCCCAGTGTCCCTGTCCCCAGTGTCCCCAGTGTCCCCATCCCTGTCCCCTCCCCTGTCCCTCACCGATGAACATG
>NW_026612728.1:0-62234 GCF_029582105.1 Oenanthe melanoleuca
GTTCGTGCGGTTTCCCTTGATATCGGGAAGGCTTCCACATAATGAGTAAGATGATCTACTACTACTAAAATATATTTAATCCTCCCCACCTTTGGCAATTCAGTAAAATCCACTTGAATATTTGCAAAGGGTTGTTTTGCTAGAGGCCTTCCCCCATAGGGTAATCTTCTGAGGTTACTTCGATTTACCCGCAAACAGGTAGGACATCCCTTTGTGATATGTTTAGCTATATCGTGGAGCCCGATGCTCATGTACCTAGTGGCAAAGTGATCCACCAGCCCCTGGGCTCCCCAATGAGTTTTCTGATGTAACTTATACAATACCCTTTGAGCTATTGCCTTTGGTAACACTTCCCGGCCGTCTGCTAATATCCACTTTCCTGCTTCCTCTGTAACACCCATTCTTCTAAGTCTCTCTTTCTCCTCATTCGTAAAAATTGTGTCAGTGTTTTCACCGTCCTTGACTCTATCTTCTCCCCTTTGCCCCCCTTTTTCTTTTAGGACCATTTCCTTTAGGGCTGCCCGTTTTGCCTCCTGATCTGCAGTGTTGTTCCCCCTGCTTTTTAAATCTATTCCTAGTTGGTGTCCCTTTAAATGAACCACTGCTAACCTTGTCGGCCCTCTCAGAGCTTTTAATATCTCAACTATAAGTTTCTGGTGTATCAAATCCTTCCCCTGTGAGTTGATAAGGCCCCTTTTTTCCCATAGCTTTCCAAATGTATGGACTACTCCAAATCCATATCTAGAATCAGTATATATTGTCCCCTCCTCCCCCTCAAGAAGTTTCAAGGCCCTTAATATTGCATATAATTCACATGCCTGGGCAGACCATGATCTGTCTAATGCACCCGACTCTACCACCTGTAAGTTCAGACCCTGCACTATTGCATACCCTGATTTTCTTTTCCCTTCTATTACCCTGGAGGATCCATCCACGAAAAGTCTTTCACCACTTTCTAATTCCTCTTCTTCTAAATCCGGTCTAATCTTCGTCTGCTCCTCTATTGTAGCTATACAGTCATGGGTCAAACACTCATGCTCTGGTTCCCCGTATAAAAATGCGGCCGGGTTCTGTAGTGCAGTGGTTTCTAACGTCAAATTGGGTGCCTCTACCAAAATTCCTTCATACTTTAGAAGCCTAGCATCTGAAATCCATTTTTCTGCTTTTTGCTGTAATACGCTCCGGATGTTGTGAGGGGACATTACTTTGAGATTACCATTAAAAGTAATTTTTCTAGCTTCTTCCACCAATAGGGCACATCCGGCCACTATTTGTAAACAGGTTGGCCAGACCCTACTCACAGGATCTAAAATTTTTGATAAATATGCAACAGGCTTCTTTTTCCCTGCCCAATCCTGGGTAAGTACCCCAAATGCAATACCCTCTTCTATGTTTACAAATAAGAAAAATGGTCTCCTCACATCCGGGAGGCTTAAGACCGGGGCATGGACCAAACTTTCCTTTAATTCCTGAAGTTTCTCTGTGTCTTCTTGACTCCATTTCATTAGCCCTTCCTGTGTTAATTTATGGTAAAGAAATCTAGCTTTACTGCTATAATTTTCAATCCACTGCCTGCAGTACCCAGTAAGTCCTAAAATTTGACGAACTTGTCTCTTGTTTTTTGGAATAGGTAGTGACATAATTGCTTGGATCCTTTCAGGGTCTATTCTTTTCTCTCCCTTCTTTAAATAGTGCCCCAAATATTTTACCTCCTCCTCTACAAACTGAAGTTTAGTCTTAGAAACTTTTAACCCCTTAAGTCCCAGAAAATTCAACAGCCTTATACTTTCTTTCCTTACATCCTCCTCATGTTCCCCTGCCAGAAGCAGATCATCTACATATTGTATCAGGGTTACTCCCGGTCCTGTTTGGTAATCCTGCAAAATCTGTTCCAATGCCTGTCCAAACAAATTTGGAGATTCTGTGAACCCCTGGGGTAACACTGTCCACCTCAGCTGTTGCCTCCTTCCTGTATCGGGGTCCTCCCATTCAAATGCAAAGTAATCCCAGCTTGCCTCGTCGAGAGGGCAAGCCCAAAAGGCATCCTTTAAATCTATGACACTATACCATAAGTTGTTAGGCCCCAATTTACTTAAGAGTGTATATGGATTTGCCACCACGGGGAACCGAGCCACTGTGCGTTTATTAATTTCCCTTAAGTCGTGCACTAACCGATAAGTGCCATCTGATTTGCGCACAGGGAGTATCGGTGTGTTGAAGGGTGACATGCATGGTTCTAGCAGCCCCTTGCTCAACAATCTATCTACCTCAGGTTTTAATCCCCATCGACCCTCAGGGGATATGGGATATTGCTTTATTTTTACCGGGACTTCCGGATTTCTAATAATCACCGAAAATGGGGCTATTTTTAGCTGCCCCACGTTTCCTGGATTATACCATACTTCAGGGTTTATCTTTTCTTCGTCCTCCACTCTGAGAGGACAGAGTTTAATTTGTAGTTCCTTCTCTACTACTTCTATCCTAATTCCTAGTTCTATAATCATATCTCTCCCCAATAAATTATATTCAGATTCTGATACTAACAAAAAGTCTCCCAACCCAATTCTTGATTCTGATTCAACTGTTACCCTTTTAATAACCCCCACCTCAAAGGGTTCTCCCTTTGCTTCTACTACTGTGGCAGTCTCTTTAGATAGACTACATCCTTTCCGCAAAAACTGAATAGTTGATCTTTCAGCTCCTGTGTCAACCAGAAAAACTATTTCCTGGCCATGGGGACCCACCTTCAGTTTTATCAAGGGCTCCTTATGATGTTTCCGTGTCCCCAAGAGATAGAGCCCCTGACCCCTCTAATCTGTCTTGAACTCCTTTTCATCCCGAATCCTGACCCTACACTCTTTCTTGAAATGTCCTTTTTTCCCACAATAAAAACACACCTTAATGTCCTGTCTCTCCCTTGAATCCCTAGACTCCTTAAGCTCTCTTACTGGCCGCCTCTGTGTCTCCCTCTGACCCTGTTCCCTACTTTCTCGTACCGCAGCAACCATCATTCTAACTTGCCGTTTCTGACTTTCCTCTTCCCTTCGGACATACACCTTTTGGGCCTCTCTCAATAGCTCATTTAAGCCTCTATCCTGCCAGTCTTCCAGCTTTTGTATCTTCTTCCTTATATCTTCCCAAGATTTAGACACAAAATGTACCTTCAACACTGCCTGTCCCATTTGACCATCTGGATCCATTCCTGAATAAAGCTGGAAATTTTTTCTCAACCTCTCTAACCACTCTGTGGGGGTTTCATCCTTCTTTTGTCTCTCATTAAATGCTTTATTGATGTTCTGGCCTCTCGGGACTGATTCCCTAATTCCCTGAACTATGATTGTCCTCAGGTCCTGCATGTGTGTTCGATGTGCAGGATTCTGATGATCCCACTGAGGATTTTGAAGGGGCCATTTGGTGTTAGCTGCAGGACCCTGAGCATGTTGGGTGTCCCAGATACGCATGCCCTCCCTCCTAATCATATTTTTCTCTTCGGCCGTAAACAGGATGTTCAAAATGGCCTGTAATTCATCCCAGGTATACATATTAGGACCCAGAAATTGGTCCACTCTTTCAGCAACTCCCAGCGGGTCTTCTAATAAGTGTCCCATTTCCTTCTTAAATTCCCTAACATCCCCTGAACTGAGGGGCACAGATATAAATCCTATTCCTGCCTGAGGACCCCCCATAGGCATTTCTCTTAATGGAAATAAATTTTCTTGTTGTTTCCTAGATCTCCCTCTAGTGACTGGTCCTGAGTAGCTCGAAAGATCTGAATCCGAATCCTCCTCTGGGGGGGGGTACACTGGGGGCAGGGGCCTGCGGTGGGGGTATGTGTGGAGGGGGTACCATTAGGATTTCTTCTTTCCTACCTCCCTTTTTCTTATTTTTGTTATTCCCTTTTTCGGTCAGTTTAAAGATAAAAACCTCAGGACGGGCTATCCAGATTTTTGCATACTCACTTTCCTCCAAACAAACAGGTTTTTTTGTATTTACCCAAATATTTAATCTCTGTTTTATCCAATCCTCTGTTGACCCAAATATTGGCCAGAACACGTTTCTTGAAATCTCCTTCCCACCCCAGACTTCTACACAGTAATATATCATTTTTGCCTTATCCTTCCCTTCCGTTCCAGGGAAATGGTCCCAAGTTTCTAGTAAAAATCACAAGGGACTATCTCTAGGTATGGGTGGGAGTTTAACACTTGCAGGAGGTTTACTCTTCCCCTACCCCATTTCCTCCGGAGTACCTTCACTCACACCAAAAATCACTTTCGCTTCCCCTGTTTCGTGGCCCACGCCCTCGCGGGTCAATGGGAACCGCACTACTAAGGGTCCACACTCGCTTGGGGAATCTGACTGCCAGTCCCCCTCTCACACACACACCACACGTTGTACTCCAGAATCCCAACCCCGCCTGAACGGATCCCTTATACTTACGCGTCCTGTGTCTTCGTCCGGACTTTGTGCACAAAGTTTAAGGGGTCAACTGGGCCCTCCTACCTTTGCTTTTGCTTTCTTAATTTTAGGTTCGTCGGTCGAGGTCGGGATAGGACTCCCGTCCCTGGGGCCACCAAAATGGTGGGGCGCGCCTCCCCGCAGGCAGAGAGCCCCTCCAAAATCTCGATCCGAGTCACGGCACCAAATTGTTATAAATGAGCGCAATGGGCCATAAAAGATCGAATAATAATTTAAAAGATTTATTGGTTACAGAAAGCAAAAGCAAAATCAGCGCTGGGCAGCAGGGGAGTCTCCACTCCACTACCTGCTGCGCCCCACCCCCCTTAGTTTGTTTCTTTTATGCTGTTCAGTTTTTGGGTCACGTGCTCCTCCTCCAGTAGTTCTGCGCATGCTCCTCCAGTTGCTAGGGGGTCTTTTTCTGCCTTCTGGTGGTCGGGGGATGAGGGCGAGTAGTCTTCCTCAGCCACTGACTCCTTTCTTGGCACTTAAAACAATATGTGATTATGCAAGCAGAACACATTCTGGCTTTTTACTTTAAGGCCTATCAAGCAGAGCAAAACTATTAACAAGTTCTAGCGATATCTTTTTCAAGGTCTGTCTGTCAGAGGATCAAAGCAGAACAATTAACATCCTGGCCTCATAAGTCTTGGCAACATTCCTTCAATGTCAGGGAGCGAACAAAAGACTCGTTATTTATTACACCTTACATGAGAGAATTGTTGGAGCATTTCCCCAGCATTCACCCACAAGCAGCCTGAAGGAAAATCCACCAACTTTTCCCGAAGAAAAACAACTCCCCGTTGCCTTCCTATTTTGGAAGTCGGCTGTAAGTCAAGCAGCTTTTCATCTTGGGAGAGATGCTTTTTAAAAACTGTGTGAAGTGCAGCAATTTATCAGGGAGGATTGGCTGCTGGAGAGGTTCCGTCATTCCAGACCTGAGTCAAGCCTCAGCTTTCCTGCCTGGAGAGAGAGCTGCCAGCCCTGGCAGAGCAGAGCATCCTCTGGAAGCAGAAAGGTCCCTAAAAGTGGTGCCATTCCCTGGTGAGGCTGTGCCAGCATCCAGGACCCACAGCAGCCCCACCACTGCTCACCCAGTGTGGGACACATTTGTTTTGTCCTGCTTTGCTGAGCACAAGAAGGTTGCAAAGCCCAGGTTCAGCCCTTTCCCAAATCACTTAATAAAAGGATTCCTGCCTTTTCCAGCCTTGGAAAAAAATCCCTTTGGAGCATCAAGGAGAGGAAGTGCAGTGCCTGCAGTTAGGGAGAAATCTCTGTGGTGATGACTGCACTGAGAGCTCATACAGGAAAACAAACACATTCAGGACAATAAATCCAAGCTTTCCAAGCTTTCCCAGGAGATGGGATTGCTGTTGGAAGCAGTGGAACCTTGGGACTGTGTCACACACCTCCTGTCCTGATTCTACCACACAGGGGGGATTAATCTGGAGAAGAGTTTCTGATGTTTGTTAAAATTTGGCTGAAACTCTGAAACTGAAGGGTTTTTATGTTTTCCAAACTGGGTGGGTGGTTCATTCTAATTCTGGATATTTTATTCACATACACAACTAATCCTTTTTCTGAATCCTGTTAAGTTCTTGTTCTTCTCAGCATCCTGTGGCAATAAGTTCCAGCAGCTAATTGTGCTTGTGTTGAGCTCCCTTGATCCACTTTACTCATGCTTGCTTTAAAACTTATGTGTTGTTCTCAGAAGCTTGGTTATTTTTTTTTCCTGGGAGATAATCTGTGTCCTTGATCCCATTTGTGGCAACAGGGCTCAGGCTGGAAGGGAAGGGTGGGTTGGGTTTTGTTGCAAGGTCAGGGAAATTTTGTGCCTCAGTTTCTGTGGCAGCTTGGGAAACACAAGGAATGTAGCCAAGGAAAGTTCAGTGACTGTGGTTTGCAGGTGAAGCTGGAGAAAATATTGAGTGAAAAAACAGCCTCCAGAAACTGAGCTTCCTTAGCAGGTTTTTCCAGTACCTCTGAGCTTCTGAAATCTAAAAATTAAAAATTAAAAAAAAAAAAGGCATTATTTCTGGCCCTAGGAATTATTTTAATATTTAAAAGAAGGAAACAAATGCATGAAGAGATGATGCAAACTTTCACCCTCCATTGCAGCACTGGCTCCAAAATCTGGATTCTCATGGATGAATGTGGGTCTCCTCCAGCTGGGAGGATTCTCCTGGAGACCTGAAGCATTCCTGATCATTCTCCCTCCCTTTGTTGATTTGCAGTGCAGGGTTTGTGCTGCACAGATCAGCCCAGGGATGGCCATTTCCCCTCACAGCTGTCTGGCCTGAAAATCCTCTGTCCTTTTGTCCCCTGGATTGGGAGAATCTGAGCTTGAAAACACCACCCTAGATTAAATCCTCCAAGAAGCAGCAATTCTGTCTGCTCATTACTCAGTTCTGGCTATGTTCTGCTTAATAACTAAACACTAATTAGCTCCACAGTTTTGCTATTATACTTATAATAGCCCCCATTAAAATTATGGGGTTTTTAGGCAGTAATGGCTTACAGAGTAATTAACGAGCAAGAGGCTTTTATTACTACCTTTATTTTTAGCCTGAGCTTTACAAGCCTGTTCTGTCAAATACCAAAACATCTTAGACAGAGGCTTGCAGTGCCCATCCCCTGCCAAGCAGTGTGGAAAGGAGCAGGGATGAGTGTGGAGAACCTGGAGCTCAGAACTGCTCCAGAATCCCAAAATTCCAGTTGGGAATTGGTTTGGGTTGAAGGGAACTTAAATGTCATGCAGTTCCAGCTCCTTCCATGGGCAGGGACACCTCCTAGGTTGTTCCCAATCCCATCCAACCTTGTCCTGACCCAGCCTTTCCCCAGGGTCTGCTGTGCTGTGACCCCCACGTGCCTCAGTTTCGCCCTCTGGGCAATGGGCAGGACATCCCTGCACTCCACCTCTGGGGTTAATTTCTGTGCCAGAACCTGCCTGAGCTTGATTGTGAATTCAGAATGGTTTTTGGAGTCACAGGGGTTGTTTTGAGGTGAGCAGAGCAGAGGGACCAACTCTGTCTTGCGCCACTGCAGCATCATTTTCCAGCAGGGATCAGACCCAGCTGCTGCTGCAAAAGTGAAAGGAGCCCTGTGTTTAGATTTTGGGATGTAAAAGCTTTTGGATGAGAATATCCTGAAGTGTTTATTTTGTTTGCAAAGCTTTTGTTGCAGGTTTTGGCAGCATTTGTTTGTTATTTCCTGGTTTGTTTGGAGCAAAACAAAGCATTTGCTACATTTGTTTGGGGATTTTTTTAGATGCATTTTTTTCACATCTAGACAATGTTTTTACTCCAGTGAGATGTATAGGTACAAATTCAAATCAAGCCATTCTTTAGTTTAACATTTTCTGAATCACTTCTCTTCAGTGTGGGCAAACCAAGGATTAATGACACTGGGGCTGAGCAGCCCCAGCAGAGGAATGAAGGTAAAACTGACTATAAAGGTTGCAGATCAAATCACTCGTTCCTATGGCAAGTGTCAGAGCTGATGCCAATTAACTTGATTTAAAAAAAAACCTTCAGTGTTTAATAATCCAGCATGTTACTAACACGTGGCTCCAGGATTTATTAAAGCTTTTTTATTAGATCAGTGCCCTTTCCATATTGTCGTTCCTCGACACCATTGCCCTCTGCCGGAGGATGGGGATCTCTTTCATCATGTGGTGCCTGATTCTTCCCAAAACTGTGCAAAACTCCTTTGTTTTAGGAGTACTTTAACCTCAAAATTGCTTATGTTTGAGTGATGTGTGGCTTTAACCTCACTTTTCAAAAGTGAAAAAAAAGAAAAAAAAGAAAAAAAAGAAAAAAAAAAGAAAAAAAATAAAAGACTCAATACTTTCTGTAGTGGAAAAGAGAGTTTGATTGTTTTAATTGATGTTTAAATTTGTTCCTCCTCCTTCATTTCCCTGGGAAAGAGATAGGAGAAGTTTAAAAGTGACAATCTGAATGAAGCAGGTTTTGTTTCAAACTTTGGGAAAATGAGAGTGGTGTTATGATGGGGAAGGGCTACAGTGAATGCCTTGGAGAGGAGCATCATTTCCCCAGACTACAAACTGCAACAAAAATCATCACCTGGCTTTGGCAACAGAAATTTTGGGATGTAGGGGAAGCCCTCTGAGAAGCTGTGACTCCTCTCACCAGCAGTGTAAATTCACAGGCTCCCATGTAATTCCTGGCTGATGTTGTTCACAGGAGGAAATGGATTTCACCTCCAGCAGCTCTGGCACGTGGCTTTGTGATACTGAGAGCTGGAGTCACCTTGCACTGAGGCCCTTGGTGGCACCAGGGTGTTCAGAGAGAAGCTTGGAAAGCTCTGGGTGGAGATTTCATCGTGCTGTCAGCTGCCCCAAAGGAATTCTTGCCACGTTCTTCAGCCAGGATCACCAATAAAAGCAGATCCCTTCAGGAACTGGCAGTGAGGGAACACTGCAGAGCAGAGCCCGTGGTGCTCCCTGGATGCTGCTGTGTGGGAATTTTTGTTGGGGACAGTGGTCAGGACAAACTCAGGTGCTCTCTATACTCTGGTCTTGAAGTCTGCAGTTTATTGCATAGGGTGTGGGTATACAGGGCCCTGCTGGGAGCTGCCAGCTGCAGCTCAGAGCACGATGGAAAGAGAGTGGGGGGTAGAAGTTCTAAGAGATAAGAGAGAGAGAAGTAAGAGGGAGATGTAAGAGAGAGATTTTCCCGTTTACAACACAATAAATCTTCTTCTATGTTGAATATTCTAATTTCCACTAACTAATCTAATACAAGTTACAAATTCTCTAACATTTGCATACAACCTATAGGAATCTCTATATTACCATGTTTTGCTGCTTTTTTATCTATAAACCTTATCTCTGATCTTTCCTGTCATGCCTGGAGAGGGTCTCTGCTGGCTTTTTTGTATTTGTGGCATTTGGCATTATCTAAACAAAGGAAGAGGCCTTCAAGCATTCACATTGTTGCTCTCAGCCACACAGTCGAAAACTGCTATCATTTCTATCTCGCTTATGGTTTCCAAATCTTTTGCTAAGCACTCATATTTATAAGGTTTTCCTGATTCATTCTTCCCAACACTGCTGGGCAGCTCAAGGCTCAGAGCTGGCCAGAACTGGGCTCTGTGTCCCTGCCACCCATCTTCATCTGGGAGCCACCCTGGGTTCGTGTTCCTTTGGGGACATTCATCATTCATTGCAGCCCCTTCATCTGAGGCTCCTCTGCAGCCAGGATGGTGCAAAGGGAGCTCAGCTAGCTCCAGGGGGACAGGAAAGGGAGCACTGGAACATCCCCTGTGCCTGGCAGCTCTCCCTGCTGGGCCACCAGTGGGCTGTGCTGGAGCTGGAGCTGCACAGTGACAGCTGAGGAACCAGCGAGCTGCTGGATTCTCCAGAGCAAAGGGAAGGGAATCAACGCTGGGGACAGAGCAGTGCACAAGGCATTGGAGCCTGCTCCTTCTCCCCAGTGCTGAGGGGTGGCAAAGCAGCACCCAGCACATCATTTGCCATTATGGCAAGCTCAGCCTGCCCCATGGGACGAGGCTGGATTGAGCCTGGATGGGCAGGAGGCAGGGAAAGGCAGCTTTGAGGTAGGGGTGCTGTGTCTGGAGGAAGCTGCCCTTGACAAACAGCATTTGGTGATGCCAGCCCACTGTGGCAGCTTGCCAGGGGTTGTGAATGGGCTCTGAGTGGCTTTTTTAGCTGTTATTTCCTCCCACCCCATCTCCAGCAGCAGGATCCTTTCCTTGGTGCATTTCTGGGGAAGGCACTTTACCAGGTAAGGTGTTTAGCCTTTCCAGCTGCCCCTTAGGGCCCTGCCCTGCAGTGATGCTCAGGGGACTTGTTCCAGCTTTTTCAGAGGATTCCAAGGATGCCAACACTCCTCGTCCTCTATTCAGGCACAGTCAGCAGCCACAGGGACAGCAAGGGTGAGGCCAGATGCTCTTTGCTCAGGGCACTGTGCTTTGGCAGACCGAGGCCAGAGGGAATTCTCGGGACAGGGATGCAGCAGTAGGCTGATGCTTGCTGGAATAATCTTTCCTCTTCCTCCCTGGTTTATTTTGTCTGAATGAGGCTGCTTTCACCAATTTTGAAAACAAATGAGAGAGCTCTGACTGGGGAACTGGCTGTTTGCTAGAGTTGGCTGGAAATTTTCTTACGAGTTTGGGCTTTGTATGCATGGAAAAAAAAATATTCACTGAAATTTTAGTCGAGGGACATTTAAGTGGCATTTTTAAGGACAAAGCCCAACCTGTGACCTCCTTCCCTCTGTTTTCCCTGGTAAATTTATACCTTTGTGATTGAAGTGCTAATATGGAAGAATCAGGTTCTGTCCAGCTACTTGAATATTGCTTGATTGCAAGATTCCTTTAGAGGAAAAACCTGTCAGTTCTTGGAGCCATTTCACTCCAAGTGAGCTCAGTGGTGGGGACTGGCTCTACAGCCCAGTGGCCAAGGCAAACTCAGATCAATCCAGTTTGGGCTAATCAGGGATGTGAACCTGGATTTTTCCACACCAGCCCCATGCAACCAAGAAAAAAACAGCTCTGGGAAAATATTTGCACAAGTGGCACCAAGAGCCCAGGCTGGAGGGGGTTTAGTGAGGGGGTGTGATAAGATCACTGTCAGAGGGAGAGCAGTGCTTTTCCCAGAGCATCCTGCTCCCTCTGCAGCATCCCTGGGCTCTGGCTGCCTGCACTGCAGCCCTTTTAGCAGCCTCTAATGCCTTGTCCCACATGGGAGCAGCAGCACTAAACTCTACCCGTGTTTGCAAACTGCCCACCGCGCACTAAGTGCTGTGCTCACTGAGGTGCCTGGTAAAATACAGCCTGCTTAAATCTTGTACGTGCATCAAACTAAGCCATGGTGGTACTTTAATATACTCCAGGCACCTCTGAGAGGGAACCAATCTGAGCAGGCTGCTGGAAGCCTGAGCTGAAATTGGCTGTGTTGGAGCTGCCTGCAGGATGGGCTGAGCTGAGGGAACGCTGATGGCAGTGATGCCTTTTTCTGGGGCTACTTAAAAACAGAGGCCAGACAAAAATAAGGGAATAAAAATTATTTCTATTTATAGAAGGATAAATAATATTTATTATTCAAGTACATTTAGGGCAGACAAAGCCCCCCAGGGGCTACACCCAAAATGGACACTGGGTCACAGGTTTTCATGTTTTTATAAGTTTGGTCCATTTGTATATTGGGGGTTAATCTTCCAATTACAGCTTCAGATAATGAAGTCATTCAAACTAAATTTGCTGTCCCCAACTCACTTTTGTTTCCATCTCTCAGGCCCTGAGGCAGTGAGGTGTCCTTGATTGCCAGGCCTGGAGAGGAATTGTTGTGTCTGCCCAAAATGGGAGAGCAGCAGCTCCCACTGGATATGGAGTTTAGAGTTTTACACTGAAGAATTGCAGGGTTTCAAATAGATGAAAAACAGAAAAGCTAAAATCCTAAGGCATCAATCAGGAAAAATATGGAATCACCTTTCCCAGGAGCAGAGGTGCAGCTGCCTCAAGAGCTCTGGGGAGGATCTGGAGGTCCCAGCATGTGCAGATGTCAGCCAGGGCTGTAGTTGTGGCAGTCTCTGCTCCTCCCCTGAGCTTGGCTGGCTTGAGGGGAAGGTTCTGATCTCTGGGATGGCTCAGGCAGTACAGCACTGAGCAGCTTTTGCTCAGCTGACATGAGAGACTTGCTTGACAAGGGCATGCAAAGGAGGGATGTCCCTGGAGGGGTGGCATGCTGCTGCTCCTCATTGGGGCTTGTTCTTTCCGAGGAGAACTCGGGTGCTTTCTCTGCCTACTGGCCTTTGCTCTGTGTTGCAGATTTGCTCCCACATGAGTCCCTGAGGTTCCTGCTGGCAGCTCCAGCAGTGCTGCCCAGAAGTGCCTTCCTGCTCCTGGGCTCAGAAGCCGAGGTCTCTCCGAACCTGCTTCTGCAATGGGTGGGTTGTAAGCACTGGTAAGACCATGAGTCGTGTCGCCTCGGCTGCTCTTCCCTCTCTCGCATTCTCTCTCTCTGTCCTTGCTCCTTCCTGCCCATTTATTTCTGTTCTCCATGTGCTCTGCTGTTCTGTCTCTGGGGTTTTCACTGTCAGGTAATGAGGAGCTGTGAGCCCAGTCAGTCTTGGAGATGCCGAAGAGACGAGACATCCTGGCTATCGTGCTGATAGTTCTGCCCTGGACACTCCTAATCACCGTCTGGCACCAGAGCACCATTGCTCCACTGCTTGCAGTGCACAAGGGTGAGAGAAACCACACCAAGCCAGCCCATGCCAAGCCTGTGCATCCCCCCCTCATGCTCATCTCCTCTTTCATTCCATTCCTCCATGGCAGCCATGCTCATCTCAGCTCCCAGACCATGCCCATGCAGCAGCCTCCCCTCCTCTGCTGTAGGAACAGCCTGGTGCTCCTAGGGGCTCTTCAGAGGCACCAAACTCCACATCATGGGATGTGCTTGCTGCACCTGGAGAGCTCTTTATGGCCTGAATCCAGAGTACTGCTCCTCTTTGTTCCCTGAGAGAGGATTCCCTCCCTGCTGGCCTTTGTACACAGAATTATTCTAGAGGGAAGGCTGCAAAAGAGAGAGCACAGGAAACAAAGCTGCCACTCGAGGCAGCTGCTCTGTGAGACGTGAGGCTGAGAACACCTTTTAAAGAAAACAGAAAAGCAGTGCTCTTGCACTTGAAGGAGAAGGCAAGAGCCAGATCTCATCTGCCTGGGGGAGTTAAAGTGCTCCGAGAAATTGGCTCCACACTGCCTGTCACACTCTGCAGTAAATACAGCCCTGACACAAAACAGGGGGCTCCAGGAAATTCTGAGGGAACCCTTTTGGCCAGAAGCATCCCAGTTCTTGGCACAGCAGCAATATCTAAGGGGCTCTTGGGGGCTGGAAGAATCCACACTGCCTTCTGCCACCTTTCTTCTTGGTTCTGCCCTTCTGCTGTGGGCAGGCTGCTCTGGGGGAAGAAGGCCAGATCATTTTCAGGACCCCTACATCCTCTCTGGTCCCTTTTTCTGAGGGATTCTCTCCCCTTTCAGTGTTTGTCCCCATCCTCCACAGCTGCTTGTCCCTTTTGCTGGACACTCTGATGTGCAGTTTGAGTTGCAGGAAGTTCAGTCTGTCCGGAGCAGTTTTTCCTTTCTCCTGACAGCCACCTCTGAGTTTTGGGCAGGGAAAAATTACTTTGATCCCTTCTGGAGGGTGGACACTGTTTCAGAGGATGAGTGATCTAAAAGAGGACTTTAAAGATGACTAAAAATATGCTGCCTGTCTGTACAGCAGTTTGATCACTGCCCTAAAAGCTGTTTTCTGTGAATGGCCTCTGCAGTTACAGCACAGAGACTGCTCCAATCGCTGGTTCAAGAGCTCACCAATGACCTTGATGAGACCCTTCTCTGCTTCTCAGAGCCCCCAGTGGAAAGTGAGTAGTGGTAGAGACCGACCTGAAAGCTCTTGAGAGGAATAATTTTGTTCTTGTGAAGCATTTCTGGGATGCTCTGCTCACAGGTGCTGAGAGAGATGTGCACCTGGAGATGCCCAGAACAGCACCACTTCCCCATGCCAGGGCTCACAGCTGAGGCTTTGACCTGCAGGCTTTGGAAACTGTCTCAGGCACCATCCTGGCTAATTACATTTCTGTCTGTGTCCAATGCATTTTGCAGATTTATTTCTGAATTGATTCCAGCGCTCCCTGCTCTCAGAGAGCTCTGCTGTGTGATGCTGAGGTGCTCTGCAGCACATAGGGCCTGACAGCAACATGTGCCCTGTTCCCTCCCCCAAATATCCACACTGCCTCTGTCAATGCCATGGAGCACAAAGCCTTCATTTGGTTCAGGTATCAAAGTCTGTGCTGCTGGAACAGTAACACACTTTGAAAAAGCCATGGGTGGTCCCCTGCTGGGTCAGATCTAATGGCTCTCTGTTCCTGTTCTTTCTCATCTCAAGTTCCTGGTAGTTACCTGTCCTGGTTTGAAGGACAGGTGTCTGCCAAGAAAGGCAGAAATTTTCCTTTGAAGCACAGACCCGAATTCCACTCCCCCCCCAAATATTATAAACGTTTGAATCAAGGACTCTGAGGCAGAGATAAGGGGGTAGGAATAACAGCTCTTTTACTAATATATCTAACTGTACCAGCAGAAACAACAGCAGTTGTTAAAATTACTAACAAAACAGAACAGATTACTCGGTTCCAGTTCTTTCTTTAGCTGCAGGCACACTCTCTCTCGGCGGGAGCGGAGGCGGGAAGGGGCGGCCGCGGCCGCGCCGGTCTCAGGGGGGAGCGGCTGGAGCGGGCAGCTCCTCGCTCACCGTTGGGTTCTGGTGCTCAGCTGTGTCCGCAGAGACTGGAGGCTGGAGCAGGGCAGATGCAGGGCAGGTGATCACAGAGGATCTGGCTCTCCTGCCTTGGGCCGCGTGGTTCCAAGACCGAGGGGATTCTCCTCCCAGCTCGCCGGAAACACGAGTCCCCTCCGGAAGCACGAGAGCCCCTCCCCAAGCCGATCCCACCTACCCCTTTTGTCCAGAGCCCGCAAAGATCCGTGGTGTACCCGGCAGCTCCATTGGCATGACAATGGGAAAAATTCTTTAAATTGACACAGCAATAGGAAAACACTCAACCCCCAACATTACCTAATTTTGAACAATCTTTGGCTCAAAGTGTTCTGTGCCCACTGGAGAGGCAGCCTTACATCCTGAGTGGGGGGTCTCCCTTCATGTCTGCAGAGCATGGCATTCCTGCTGCTCTGCAGTGGAAAACATGGAAACTGCACTCTGGAAAAGCAGCAGCAGTGTCAATACTGGTTTTCCTTGAGCTGATTGCGAACAATTTGCAGGGATTTTATATGTTTGGATCAGAGTACCCGATCTTTAGGCTGTTCATTGCTCACATCTGCACCCCTGAGGGGGCTGTTATGTTCAGAGGCCGGAGGGGCTTTTTTTGAGGCAGGGTAGTTAGAGGCAGGGGAAAATCTCTGCAGGAAAAAAACTACAATTACAGGCTTTAATTTCCACTGTTCATTTCTGGATTTGAAGTGTGTCTTTCCCCACTTCCCTGTGCCTGTCAGAGAGCAGTAGGGCATTGCAGTGTCCTGCCCAGACTGTGCTGCTGGGGATCTTCACTGGCCTGGTGTTTTCCACCAGGTTTTTCCCTACCTCCCAGCCCAGGTGCTCCAGTTGCTGAGTGCAGATCTGTGAGTCCTGCTCCACTGAGCTGGTGCCCAGAGCACTGGAGCTCTTCAGGGATGATGGACCATCAGTCCACATGGCTATTCTCCTTATCTAGACTTACTTGCTCTACAATCCTGTCTTTTCTGGGTTCTTTGTGAAGCTGCTTGTTGGGAGCACTCAGTTGCTCTCAGGCCTTTTTTTTTTTTTTTAATAGTACTGGTTTTCTAGCAAGAGAATTTTCTTTCTCATGTGTGTTTGTCCCTGATTCCTTGATTGATCTATGAAAGAGATAAGCATTAGTCCTCTCCTGGCACCCACGAGGGTGACCCGCTGGCCGGACACCCGAGTCCATGTGGCTCTCTCTTCTCTCCATGCCCTTGCCCAGATGATGGTGGTGACTCCCAGCGTGATCTCACTGCAGGCTTGGACTCCAAGGAATACTGCCTGTTGGACCAGGACATAGCGGAGGTGATGAGGACAGAGTACGTGTACACGCGCCCACCACCATGGTCAGACACACTGCCCACCATCCACGTGGTCACCCCCACCTACAGCCGGCCGGTGCAGAAGGCAGAGCTGACCAGGCTGGCCAACACGCTGCTGCACGTGCCCAACCTGCACTGGATCCTGGTGGAGGACTCGCAGCGCCTCACGCCGCTCATCACACGCCTGCTGCGCGACATGGGGCTCAACTACACGCACCTCAACGTGGAGACACCGCGCAGCTACAAACAAGTTTGCAGCTCCAGGGCTGAATTTCAGCATGTCCTGACAATCTGGTTGGGCTTGAGTAGGGGAAGCTTTCCCACCTTTGCTCTTTGTTCAAGTCCAGCTGGGGCCCTAAATGAGCTCCTGTCTGCAGGTTTGAATGGTCTTACAGTGCCAGGTACCTCACCTGGCTTCCAGCTCAGAAATTACTTGTTCCCTTGCTCTCTTGAGGCCAAACTCTTTAAGCAAGGGACAAGAAAGGAGGATTGCTCCCTTCCCCACCAGCTGACAGTTTTCATAGTAGGGATCTCCTATTTATTTCCTCATACATGCCCCTTTCCCTTCCCCAATGGCTCTCACTGTAGCTTGCACAGCCACAGGAATACACACGCTTTGAAAGCTGAAAGTGAATTCAGACTGAATTTCTTTATTCCTCTGTCCCCTTTGAGGCTGGCTCTTGCAGCATCTTGAGAGAGACTCCTCATATGAATAAAGCAGAAAGGGTTCCTTCATTCACTCGTGTGCTGTGCTTGTAGAGGCTTCTCCTCTCAGCTATGTCTCTGCAGTTAAGGTCATTGAGCCAAGGAAATGTGCTGTGAAATGCAGGAGACGCATTATTGTTCCCTGTGGACAGGGGCTGCCGTTAGCAGCTGTATAATGCAGAAGGGCAAGTGCCAGAGCTCTTCTGCTCTTGTTTGCAGCAATTAGCAGTCATGAGATTAGCTCTGGGAGATCCCTGATCTAAGAGAGCGAGCTGAGAGCAGAACAGGAGGCTGAGCCTGCCAGGGAGCATGTGGACACTGATGAAGGTTCATGGACATGCTGAAGACTCCCAGGCTGTTGGCTTTCTCAGCTTCAGCTCGGACCTTTCCCATGCTGGAGGTTTTTCTCAGAGACAAAACAAGAGAAGGGAGAAAGAGCAACACAGATAAACACCACCGAGCCATGTGAGTGTCTTGTGATATTTTGCAGAAAGCATGTTTTCAAAAAGGTGTTGCCTTCTAAGAGCAATGAGTCTTTTCTACTTTGTTTTGCACGATCTATCCTATATAAATGCCATGGCTTTTCAATATATCACTTCTTCTTGCTGCTTGGAAGAGGCAGCATGTGTTGCTGCACTATTTACTGTAGCTGCTTAGGCTAGGATGGTTCTAGCCTCAGGCTGCTACAAGGTCTGGATAGCTCCAGGAGACCCTGAGGCAGAAAGTCAGCTTCTCAGCTAGCTAGGACTGAGGTCTTGGGAGCCACTGTAGAAGTCCCAAAAGAAGCTTTATTTCTTCGAAGGGTTCTACCTGCAAAATCCAGATACATAGCATAGCAAGGGTTTTTTATAGAGTTTAGGGGGATTGAGATTCTATCCAATAAAATTATAAGTTGAGAACTATCCAATTACTTTGAGATTCTAGGGGAGAAAACACCAGTCATTTAGTAAAGTTAAAGACCAATAGAAATCCTAAATGATAACAGGGGTTTCAGTAAGCGGGGGGGAAAAATTTCTCATGAAAGATTTCATTGTCTCAGGGTATGAGACCCCAGGGACAGTTGTATCATTCACAATTCACCGTTCCTAATCAGACAGCGACCGGAGCAGGGCAGGGTGCTGGGGGTGAGTGGGTGAGTGGCACCCAAATATCTGCCCTGGCTAGCATGGGTGGCCAGGGGGGCTCAGCGTGTCGCTGTGTATGGGAGTCCAGGGTGCTCCCCTGGCTTCCCTGGATGCCTCTAGACCCCCTGGCAGGGGTCTCAGAGGCCTTGGCACAGTACCCAGGACCCCTATGGACTGGATTTAAGCCCCTGGGAAAAATTACCGTCATTGCAGGAAGAATTACAAGTCACAAAAAATAAGTAGAGTATAAATTAGATTGTTAGAAGGTAGAAAAGTGAATTTTTAGAAATGTTTATATTAGGGGGTTTAAAGTCAAGATGGAGGATTTTGGGCATGGTATATTTCTTCTTCTTCTTCTTCTTCTTCTTCTTCTTCTTCTTCTTCTTCTTCTTCTTCTTCTTCTTCTTCTTCTGAGTTAGGATGGCACTTTTGGATTGGTGTGAGGGAAAACTGGACAGGGTCATGTACTGGAAAGTAATTGTAAGCATTAGGTACATAATTTATAGTATAAAAGATAAGACCTGCCCTCTGGCAGAGGTGTATGCCTTTGACCAGCATGCTAGACAGATCTCTGTACCTCAGAGAAAGAATTCCTTAGATAAGAAAGAAAAAACAACCTTGGAAACCTCAGAAAACGGCTCCTGGTTCTTCTTCAGTGCTCAGGCTGGAAAAACACTGAAACCACCGAATGTGCTGCTGTGAGGGATCTCAGGCACAAAGAGACCCCCCCAGGCAGCGACAGCTGTGTGTGCCCCCCCAGATGCGCAGCACCAGGAAGGTGTCGGTGTGGCCCGTGGCCTTCGTGGGCGGCCTGCGCTACGAGTCACCCAAGGTGAACGCGGCAGGGAAGGTGTACGGCTGGAAAACCGTGTTCGACCCGCACCGGCCTTTCGCCATCGACATGGCCGGCTTCGCTGTCAACCTGCGCCTTGTCCTGCAGCGCCCCCAGGCCTACTTCAAACTGCGTGGCGTCAAGGGCGGCTACCAGGAGAGCAGCCTGCTGCGTGAGCTCGTCACCCTCGGCGACCTGGAGCCCAGGGCCGCCAACTGCACCAAGGTACGGGCTGCTCCCACTGAGGGATGCTCGGGGCTGAGCGGGGAGAAGGCCTGGTTTTCTGCATCATTCTGTCACTTCACAGAAACACAGAACGGCCTGAGTGAAAAGGGGCACACAGGGATCATCCAGTCCAATTCCTGCCCCTACAATCCCACCTGTGCATCCCTGGTAATGCTGTCCAAGAACTCTTGGAGCTCTGGGACCCACAGGGATCATCCAGTCCAACTCCTGCCCAAACAATTCCACCCTGTGCATCCCTGGAGCAGTGTTCAAATGCTTCTGGAGCTCTGGGACACACAGGGATCATCCAGTCCAACTCCTACCCAAACAATCCCATGCAGGACATCCCTGGAGCAGTGTCCAACCCCTCCTGGAGCTCTGGTACCCACAAGATCATCCAGTCCAACTCCTGCCCCTACAATCCCCCCTGAGCATCCCTTGTAATGCTCTCCAAGCGCTCTTGGAGCTCTGGGACCCACAAGGATTATCCAGTCCAATTCCTGCCCCTACAATCCCACCTTGTGCATCCCTGGCAGTGCTGTCCAAGCTCTCCTGGAGCTCTGGCAGCCTCAGGGCCATGCCCATTCCTGGGGAGCCTGGGCAGTGCCCAGCACCCTCTGGGGGAAGAACCTTCCCCTGATCTCCAACTTGACCCTGCCCTGGCACAGCTCCAGCCATTCCCTGGGTCCTCAACAGAAAGAAGAGGGATCAGTGCCTGTCCATCCACTGCCCCTTATGAAGAAGTTGCAGATGGCTCTGAGCCTCCTCTCAGTCTCCTCCAGGCTGCTCCTCTGTGTTTGGAGGATTTAATGGAAGATGGGAATGGGGGATTATGCACTAAATTGTGTAGAGGCCACCTAATCTCTTTTGGTTGCAGGCTGCTGGTGGTTGCATAAGCCCTGAAATACAGTCTTCCCTCCCCTGTAACTGTTCTTTCTTACATTACCCCTGAAAATTATTATTTTCAAGGTGGGCCTTGCTGGAACAGGGAATTGCATGGGTGGAACGTCAGTTATTGGATGTGAATTCCCAGGTGGGGGTTTGAGTGCTGTGGTTTGGCTCCTGTAACCCAAGAGGAACAGCCACAGCCTTTCCTGGCTGCAGGGAAGGGCTGCTCACACATCCTCTGCCTTGCTGCCAAGCTGTCTTCTCCCCCCTGACATCTGTGCAATATCTGTGCTGTAGGTGCCCACAAAACCCTGGATCTTTCTGTGTCAGAGATAATCTGGAAATGGTTTAGTGCCTGGGATATTGCTCTGAGCTCCAGGAAGCTCCATTTGGGAGGGATTTTACTGCTGTCAGCTGCCTGATCAGTGCTGCCTGTACACATTGCTGGGTCAGGGAGCAGGACCCCGTGTGCTGAAGAACACAGAAACCACTGATGGTTCCTCTCCTGGAGACTTCCCAGTCTGAGATGAGAGATAGATGTGTCTGGGCTGACAGGGAGTGTGGGAGACACCATGAGACAAAGCTGGTTAGAGTGACAGGCATCAATCACAGCCCATCAGAGGTGCTGTCAAGAGCTTTGAAGCTTTCTGAGTGGGTTCCCTAAATACTGGAGGTGTGCTGGGGTCCCTCTGAGATCAGAGACCCCCGTGTAGCACTCTCACACCTTTGTCTCTTATAAACATCAGCCAGTCTGATTTAGAGAGTCTTTATTGCTTAGTTACCCAAACAGAATTGTTCTTTTATTGCAAAGAAGTTGTTATTGCCAATAGCCCCAGAGCTGCATCCAGGTCTCCATCCTTTTCAGGATAGGAATCCAGGAACAAGGAGGAGGAGCCAAGGGGAAGGAGCAAGTCTGGGTTTTATCTGATACCTGCTATGCCTCTCTGAATCCACATTTCTGTGCTTATGACTGTCCAACACTGGGACAAATACCTCAACCAGCCTCCTAAGAATGGGAAAAGAGATTGGATTAAAATGAGATCCCTGTTCCTGGGCACTGTGTGAACATAAATGTTTTCCAGCAGGCAGGAGAGATGGACAGGCTGCTTTTGCACTGTGTACAGAATATTAGGGGTGTTTACTCCGTGGCCAGTTATTCAGTCCTTGGTCCATTGTCCCTGCTGTAAATAAATACAGGAAGGAAGGAAGCTGTGCTGAAAGGCTGGGGGTGGGAAATTACAGCCCTGGAGGAACACATGGAGGAAGGAAAATGTTGTTTCCAGGCAGGAGGAAGCAAAAGGTGCTGGAGCCAGGCAGGGCTGTGACACAGGTCAGGGATGGGGAGGAAGCAGCAGGGATTGCTGCTCAGCATCAGCAGCAGACTGAGTTTCTTTTCTTGGCTGGGCTGGGGAGAGCTCACAAGGGTCCTTGTTGTGAGCTGAATGCTGTCTGAGTGCAGCTTTGCAGGGCTCTGCCTTTCTGCTTCAGCTGGCGCCAGCAGCCTCCATTTCCATGGAAGTCTCCATTTCTGCTTTTACTCTCCCATTTTACCAGGAGAAGAGTCTGGGCCAGCAACAGAGAAGGACCAAAGCCAGCTGTGGTCTGGGGTCCTGTGACCCCAAGATCAAAGCCCAGGCTCCTCTCTCTCTCCTGTGCTCCCAGCCCTTGTCATGCTTTGCTTCTGTTAAACATAACCACACACCTGCTTTGCAGGGAGATTTACATTAAAAATTATGATGTTCTTAGACAGAGTCATTAAGGAGGGATCAGAGGAATGTGTAAGATAAGCACAGACATCTGTTCTCCAATAATGCTGCCTTCCCTGTGAGCACTGCTGGTAATATTGATCAGAACTCAGCCCACAAACGCACACTCCTGCAAAAAGCTGAAGTTTAGGCCAAAGATCACATATCCTGCTTATTTTCTTGGATTTAAGAACTGCCCAAAATGAAGGAGAAGGTAAAGAAAGTTGGCATTAGCTGCTGAAGAGAAAGTTATCCCGCCTTATGAGGGGGGAAGGATTGGTTTATCCTGGAGCTGTAAGGAAACAGGGCTTTGCCAGGGCTCTCTGTATTTGGAGTTCTGCTGTTTGTGCATTTCCCCACATCCCCAAATCAAACCATCCTCTCTCCAATCCCCTGGCACAGGAGGGAGATCTGAGATTTGGCATTCCTGTGAGGCTGATGGAAGGGGGAGACATTGTGCTCCCCATTTTCTATGAACACCCAAGGGAACAATCTGCAGTGAGCTCAGCCAAGGAGGAGTAAAGCAGAGACAGGGCCCATGGGCACCACTAATGCCATAACTAGGGGAACATTTTATTGTCAGAACAGGGAGCAGAGCTGCCCTTTCAGCCTGGTGTCTCTTGTTTTCCAATTCCAAACAATTCCTGAATCCCTCCTGGGGGATTCCCTCCTGTGATGGAAACCCGGTGACTCCCTCCCACTGCAGGTTGACTGTTTGCTTTTTAGTCCCCTGTTGCTGCGATACTTTGTGTCTTTTTTCTAATTACTGAAGATCAGATAAAGTATCATAGCATGGATGGAAAAGGATACAAAGGAGGCTCTTTCAATCTCAGTTTATTCCATGGCGATGGTATGGCCGGAAAGAAGGCGAGACTTTCTCCGAACCAGGTATTCAGGAGAGGGGAATGGGAGTGGCCTTGGCTGGCGGCCAATGGGATGAGGACACAGGGGGACTAGGATCAGAATACCCGAGCTCTCGGTGGGCTGCAAGGTCACAGGACCGGAAGGAGGACATGAACTCGGGACTAGCCGGAAGGAGGTTTGCAGGGTATGCTGATTTCATTTCTTCTACCTCACTTACCTAATTACAACACCCTGTTGGGAGACAATGAATTATTCTGCTGTGGAAATGAAGCCTTGTGATCTCCTAGATCTGTTTTGAGTCCTGTGACTCCAAATGACAGGGCTGTAAATGAGTGGAAGGGTTTTGCAGGAGTGTTTTTAAAGGGTGATCTATGTGAAACCACTGCTCAGGAAAAGTCAGATATTTGGTCCCCCTCACTGTCTGGTATCTTGTGGGAGAGCCAAAGCGTCTCTGAGGCATAAAACATGCTGCTTATTGAAAAAGACAAGCACTGGCTGAAAGGAAAAGCAAATGTTTCTGCACTAAGTGGTGATCTACCTCCCACGTTAAAGAGCACAGCATGAAAAATGGTAAAAGCTGCTGTATTGAGTTGTAAACTCTGAAAATGGGTCCATTTTAGCTCATTTAATCTGCCTTTTTTGGCACTTGGCTTTGACAGTGCAGAAGTGGGATCCAATTGAGGGAGAGCACTGATGATGTCTAGTTGTGGTTCCTGCTCGTGGAGTGGGGGTTGGAGTTGGTGAAGTGTGAACGAGTCCCTGGGCTGAGTGTGCAGTGCCAGCGTGCAAAGGGCTCTCCTACGCTCTTCTGAAGAGCAGAACTGGCTGCAGGATTTCTCCAGCACCTGGTTTATCCTCTCACCTGGTTTATCCTCTCACCATCCTTGCAGAGCCACTCGTGAGCCCTGCTGGGTGTTTCATTTTCCTGGGCAAGCAGAGAAGTAATTGCAGCCATGGGGAGAGCAGGGCTGGAATCAAGGGTGACTTTGATGATTGGGCTCTGAAGTGTTTCTGGGGGATGACGAAGTGGAATTCTGGACCCACTCCAGCCACCAGTTGGTCTCTACTGCTTCAGTATTAGCAGAGATTGAAGCTCCACGCAGGAGGTGACTGCTCACAATCAGAGATGGATTTGGTCAAACAAACTCCTTGGGAAGGTGGGGGAAGGTGCTCTGCTTGAACTAGGAGGGTTTGAAAGGTGCTTTGTTCATCCTTCAGAAGCAGAAGGTGGCCTGGTTTTTCAGGAAGGCAGAAGCTGGGTGGATTTGGTGTGCAGGGATTGTCATGGCAACCAGAGGGAAACTCCACGAGGTGCAAACAGCCAGAAACAGGTGAGGGGGAGCAGAAACCTGTTTGGAGAGGATAAAGCTGCTCCCAGCAATCCCCATTCTAGGGGGAAGCAATGACTGTAATTGAGTATTTTAAGCAGCTTCCAGAACAGTCTGAGCACAGCAAGAAGAAACAATTTCCTGTAACAGCCCCCCTGAAAAACTCAAGCACCTCAGACTTTGCCAGCTCTCCTCCACAGATGTTGATCTCTGTGCAACTTTGCTGCCAAGACCAGGGGAAGCTTTTGGGAGAAGCTTCAGCTCTGTTTTAAGAAAGATAGGGAGGGATTTTAACACCTGGGACAGAACAGGGAGTGGCTGTATGGGGCCAGCATTCCAAAGGATTGGGGAGGGGATTTTGGGGGATCCACAGGGTGATGTTGGGCTATGAGAGGGTGTGTGCAGCCCAGAGCTCGTGGGAAGAAGGGAGGATTCTGGAAGCAGTTCTGAGACAGCAGAGGCTCCAACAGCAGTGCAGCAGCAGTGAGTCCTTCCTAGCACAATGACACTATTGTGACTTTTCGGGCTAAAAAGGATTTAAAAGTGAGAAGTGATGCCTGCTGCCCAGTAATGGATTTTCAGGGATGTGCTGAAGAATTCAGGTTATATTTCCCCCAGCCAAAGGCAGGGTGGTGATGGGAAGAGCTGGTGGTGCCCTGAATGTCAGGAATTTGCGTTTCCCCTCCGAGTGACTCCACAGGCTGAGGGTGGAAGGTGCTAAGCAAGAGGTAGCATGAGGAGCTGTGGGGAGGCAGGGATGTGATTCCTGGCTGGATTCCTGCCTTAGCCCATTGGAAGGCTGATGAGCCTTTGGAGGGAGCTGCTCGCTAACTACATGGAAGGAGCAGGTTAATGTCCCACGACAGCACACTGTAAAATGGGTAATTTCTGGGCACTGTGCATTCTGCAGAGCAGCAGCTCTGCCTAAATGAAGGTTTATGCAAAGCCCCTCTCAGCGGTGGATGCACCATTAGGCTCCAGGGTGGCTGGTTAAATTGCACTATTGATTTAATGTGCAGGGACATTTGTTAGTGCACTGGAGAGGTGCACTTCTTCTGGCTTCTTCAGATTTTAGTCTGGCACACAAGGACAGAGAAGCCTGTGCTGGCGAATGAGGGCAAGAAAGGATTCACAGATCCTAGTGTGGAAATCTGACTGTGCAGAGACCAACACCAGGTAAGAGCACATGTTTCTAACAGCAGTGAGAAGTTGCACAAGAACAGGAGAAAGATAAAAAACTCTTTCAAATGTGCTTTTTCATTTCCATTTTCACAATCCTGACTTTCCCTTATTGCTAAACTTCTCAAGACCATTCATTAATCTCTCTTTTTAATCTATTTTTAAGACAAAATATCTGCTGAGAGATTGAGGGGAAGAAACATGCAAGAGCAGGAGTTTAAGCAGAAGTTGCACCATTAAGAAGCAGTACCAGCAAAAAGATTTTTGGTCAGGCAGAAGGTTTCACTGAGGGAAATATTTAATTTAGACCCACACTGAAACCACAGAGAGTTTGGGAAGGTGTGGATTAACCCCCACCTGAGGTGTTTGTTCACCTGAGGAGAGCATGGAGTGTCATTTCCAGTGGAAAGGAGGAAAAACACACACACTGATGGCTGGCTTGTATTTGTTCATGCCCTGGCCGTTTCTGCAGTTGGTTTGCAGGAGTGAAGGACAAACTATTCACTTGTATCTGCACCCAGCCTGTGCAGCTGTCCTTCATTATTATGGGCAAAAAAATAAATGCACAACTCCCTTTCACTGGAGTGTAGAACCCAGCATGGAGGGAGAGGAGGCTGATGAGAAGCAAGAGCAGGAAGGGGAGAGATTTGCTCAGTAGTGAACTTTTACCTGCAATGAGCTGCCTCATGTCCCATTCCCTGGGGGAAGCAGGGTGGAGCAGTGGGACAGCTTTAGGATGGCTTTGCAGTGGGGCAGGGCTCTGAGATGACTCTGCAGTGGGGCAGGGCTCTGGGATGGCTTTGCAGTGGAGCAGGGCTATGGGATGGCTCAGCAGTGGGACAGGGCTCTGGGATGGCTCTGCAGTGAGATAGGGCTATGGGATGGCTCTGCAGTGAGATAGGGCTATGGGATGGCTCTGCAGTGGGACAGGGCTCTGGGATGACTGTGCAGTGGGACAGGGCTCTGGGATGGCTCTGCAGTGGGGCAGGGCTATGGGATGGCTCTGCAGTGGGACAGGGCTATGGGATGGCTCTGCAGTAGGGCAGGCTATGGGATAACTCTGCAGTGGGACAGGGCTCTGGGATGACTGTGCAGTGGGACAGGGCTCTGGGATAACTCTGCAGTGGGGCAGGGCTATGGGATGTCTCTGCAGTGGGACAGGGCTCTGAGATGGCTCTGCAGTGGGACAGGGCTCTGAGAAGACTGCAGTGGGGCAGGGCTCTGAGAAGACTGCAGTGGGGCAGGGCTCTGGGATGGCTCTGCAGTGGGACAGGGCTCTGGGATGGCTCTGCAGTGGGGCAGGGCTCTGGGATGGCTCTGCAGTGGGACAGGGCTCTGGGATGACTGCAGTGGGGCAGGGCTCTGGGATGACTCTGCAGTGGGACAGGGCTCTGGGATGACTGCAGTGGGGCAGGGCTCTGGGATGGCTCTGCAGTAGGGCAGGCTATGGGATGGCTCTGCAATGGGACAGGGCTCTGGGATGGCTCTGCAGTAGGGCAGGCTATGGGATGGCTCTGCAGTGGGACAGGGCTCTGGGATGGTTCTGCAGTGGGACAGGGCTCTGGGATGGTTCTGCAGTGGGATAGGGCTCTGGGATGGCTCTGCAGTGGGGCAGGGCTATGGGATGGCTCTGCAGTGGGACAGGGCTCTGGGATGGCTCTGCAGTGGGACAGGGCTCTGGGATGACTGCAGTGGGGCAGGGCTCTGGGATGGCTCTGCAGTAGGGCAGGCTATGGGATGGCTCTGCAATGGGACAGGGCTCTGGGATGGCTCTGCAGTAGGGCAGGCTATGGGATGGCTCTGCAGTGGGACAGGGCTCTGGGATGGTTCTGCAGTGGGACAGGGCTCTGGGATGGTTCTGCAGTGGGATAGGGCTCTGGGATGGCTCTGCAGTGGGGCAGGGCTATGGGATGGCTCTGCAGTGGGACAGGGCTCTGGGATGGCTCTGCAGTGGGGCAGGGCTCTGGGATGGCTTTGCAGTGGGGCAGGGCTATGGGATGACTCTGCAGTGGGGCAGGGCTCTGGGATGGCTCTGCAGTAGGGCAGGCTATGGGATGGCTCTGCAATGGGACAGGGCTCTGGGATGGCTCTGCAGTAGGGCAGGCTATGGGATGGCTCTGCAGTGGGGCAGGGCTCTGGGATGACTCTGCAATGGGACAGGGCTCTGGGATGGCTCTGCAGTGGGATAGGGCTCTGGGATGACTCTGCAGTGGGACAGGGCTCTGGGATGACTGCAGTGGGACAGGGCTCTGGGATGGCTCTGCAGTAGGGCAGGCTATGGGATGGCTGTGCAGTGGGACAGGGCTCTGGGATGGCTCTGCAGTGGGACAGGGCTCTGGGATGGTTTTGCAGTGGGATAGGGCTCTGGGATGGCTCTGCAGTGGGACAGGGCTCTGGAATGACTGTGTAGTGGGGCAGGGCTCTGGGATGGCTCTGCAGAAGGCACAGAGGCGATACCCACCTGCTTGTGTCTCTGTTGCAGAAGATTTCTTCATGCACAGCCTGGAAGTTCCTCTGCACAGCACCCACCCAGTAGCCAGGCAGGAGCCAGCACCTCTGCAGCCCCCACGAGTTTTAGCCTTCTGGAAAACCAACAACTCTGCACAGACGAACTGCCCGGCCCCCTGCCCTTCCTCCCGCACTCGGAGCAGAGCAGACGCTCCGGAGGTGGAGAATAAAGCACAGCGAACCGGGACTGCCCCTCCCGGCGCCAGGCTCCCAATGGGACGGGGCTGCACCGAGCAGCGGCTTTTTGCCGGCCTGGGTGAGGCTGACAGCCACGGGGGGACTGGTTCTGCTGAGAGACACGGACCTTGTGGCCATGTGTGACAGCCTGAGCAGCTCTCTGGCCATGGAGGGGACGGCTGCCTTCTGAGATGGCACCTTAGCCCTTAATTTCAAACCGACTTTAATCAGTGTTTGTTACGCTGCGCAAGACAGGAAGGGTTTGGGGGAGGGGGGAAAGCAAGGCAGGTTAGAACAAACCCTTTAAGCATCACTGTTTTCTGATTTCCCTCTCCTTTTCCTTCCTCAGTTCAATTCCTCTGTGGTGGAAGGGACTTTAAAGGTCCTCTAGTCCAACACCCTGCCATGGCCAGGGACACTTCAGCGGGACCAGGTTGCTCCTGGCCTTGAATATTCCCAGGGACGGAGCATCCCCCACCTCTCTGGGCAACTTGTGCCAGTGTGACACCACCCTCCTTCTAAAAAATTGTCCTTATATCTAATATATCCTCTTTGAGTTTAAAACCATCAACCCTTGTCCTATCCCTGCTAAAATGTTTGTCCCCATCTTTCTTGTAAGGCCCCAGAGTGGGATGGAGAAACAGGAGCAGGGAGCTGCTGATCACCACTGATCCTAGATGGAGTCATGTGGTTCTCTAAAAATCCTAAAATAATTGGAACTGGGGTTTAATGAGATTGATTGTTGGGGCCATACACCATAATATGCATCCAGATCTTGGTCCTGTTTAGCCCTAATTTGGTTCCTGTGAGCATTAGGTGTGGGATTCTCTGAAGGGTGCTCCTATATAAAGGCAAATTTAAAAAACAAAACTGCTTCAAACTAGGGACTGGATGCTAAGAGGTGATTTTAGTGCATTTCCCATTTGACTGGAGTGTATCCTTGTCTCAGCCCTTTACTGCTACTGCAGAGCTGGTGTGAAAAGCCACCCTGGAGCAGTTCCCAGTCCCCTTTGATGGAGAGCAGCACCCTTGGGAAGGGGATCCTGGGCTCAGGGCTCTGTTGATTCAAATTACTATTTATTATCTGGTGGTGCTGCCACCGTGGGTGACTGTTTGAGACTGCCAAATTTGTTAAGATAAAAACTGAGGTACAACAGGCCCCTTCTCCCCAGCCAAACCCCCTAAATTCCCTCCCCTTCATAATTGTTGTCAAACCTTTGATCACCCCCTCCGCCCCACTGCTGTCCCAATTCCTTCAAAAATTTTGAAGCATAATTTTACCTTTGAACTGAGGGAAAAATGTAATCCTGCAATAGACTTGGTTATTTTTAGCCCTAACACATAGAACTATTAAAATGCTCTGGGTTTGATTGTTGGCTTCACGGTGCAGAAGTCTCCCCTTGGACTAATGACATTGTGTATTTCCTGATATTTCAAAGGAAAATATTTTTTGTAAGTTATTTTCTCCACTGTATATCAGAACCATTGGGGAAAAGTCACATTCTTTAGTTCCCAGCCACAGAAGCCTTTAGAAAAATGTTCCTTTTAGATGCAATGGCTGAAGCACTACTTGGAAAGAAAGTGTTGGATGCTGCTGGCTGCTCTGTGGGAACAGGTATTGTTACCTTGGATTAAAACTCTGCACTCAAGTAGATTTATTCTGTTATTGTATTGGCCTTCCAAGCTCCCTTCAGTCTGCAAACCCTAGAGTGGAAAGAAACATTTTCCAAAGACTTCCAAGTTTTCATAGCATTGAAATAGTTTCCAACTGATGTCCTCTCCGAGCTGCATGTTTTGTTTCACTAATCTGAATTCCAGTCCCTGCTGGGTTCCAACCTTCCCTCCTTGGAAGGATGGAGTCCTGAACACAGCCCTGCACATTTGCTCTGGCCACAGAGCCTGGGCACTTTGAGCTGTCCCAGAGCTGCTGTGGCCCTGGGGAGCAGAGATAGGTATGACCAGACCTGGCCAGGATGGAGTGTGTTCCAGCTGCACTGTCTGTTCTCAGTTTTAAACAAACTGTATTTAAATTTGTTAAATAAAATGATGGTTTCTAAGAGCCAGAATACCCTGCACCTCCGTTACAGACACAGCCTGGTGTTTCTCCCAGAGCCTGAATGCTGGTGGTGGCACAGAAAGCAGTGACTCCTTGGAGGTTCTGAAGGATTCACAGCTCAGGTTTGATCTCTCCTCTCCCTAAGGAGGCTGCAGCTCCTCTTTGCCTGGAGCTGGTGAGTTCAAAGAACGTTGGGTTTACCTAAATCCTGAGTTTCTCTTTAGAGGGACAAAAAGAAAAAGGAAACCAGGACCCAAGATCCCAGAGCAGCTTTAAGGGACGAGTTTTTCCACTTGCAGTCCCTTTGCTTCTACCCCAGTGCAAATCTGATCCCTGCTCACTTTCCAAGGGGGAATTTCATCTTTAGGTGCTTCACAGTGTGAGCACTGGTGGAGAGGGAACTGCAGGACTCACTCATTCTTTTCCTTGGAAATTGTCATTCCTGTCTGGCCCAAAACATGATACATTTGATAGAAGACAAAACACATCTCACTTTTTAATTTTTTTTTTTCCTTTTAAGAGAGAGAGATGACCTCCATAAGTAAAACTTAGTGGAAAAAAAAAAAGCTGAAATTAAAAATCATTTGACAACCACCTTGCTTCCAACAAGGGAACACATAATGGCCTTTTTGCAGACTTGCTAAAATCTGCCTCAAAGCACACCAAAATGCTTTTCCACACCTGATTACTCACTATTTTCTCCCTACCTAATTATAAAACAAGGAGGCCAGCGATAGCACATTGTGAAGGTCCCTGGAAAGCTGAGCTCAGCTTTCAGTTCAGATGGCTTCAGTTCCTCCTCTCTCTCTCTTTCTCTCACCTGCCTCCAGCACCTTTTTACTCCCCCACATCCAGCAGATGGTCCAGAGCATGCGCAGCCATGCGGGCTGGGGGCCTCAGCAGTGCAGGGAGATGAGCTGCTGCTTCCATCCTTCCATCCATCCATGGAACAGGGGCCCTGCTGCCTCTGGCTGTCCTCTCCTCTGAACTCACTGCCAGAGGGCAAATCCTTCCCCTGGCTGTAGTGGAGATTAGCATGCCCAAGTGCTGAGCCCTCAGACATGCAACCAGGAATACTCAGGATGAGCCAAACAGGGGAAAGCAGCTCTCAATCCACGTACTGGGTCCGTCCCAAATAGGGGATGTCCACGGACTGGATGATGCGGCCGGCCGTGCGCTCCTCAAAGATGACAATCTGCACAGGGAGAGAAAACCCTTCTTACAAAACATGGGGGCTCAAAATATCCTTAGGAGGAGGGGAAGGAAGCACCATTTAAAGAGATCAGTCAGTATGGTGCAGGGATGAAGCAGCACCACGTCAGGTTTGTCTTGATTTCCAACCTGAGGCAGAGCTGTGAGGTTCAGCTGCCATCCTTGGCACCCCTCCATGGCTGTCAGAGCCAGAGCCAGCTTTAGAGCAGCACCTTCCCTAATGTTCAGAGTTCTTAGGAGATAGCACTGGCTGTCAGCTAAAGAATAATTGCTGTACCGTGCATGTCTGGCTCTTTGGGACAAGATCTTTAACAACCCCAAAGGCAAAGCGCAATCCCAGCAGAGCCTCTCACCTCGTTGCCCCCTCTCCTTAGCCAGGGCCCAGGAAGGTAAAGTGTTTCCTGAGGTCCAATCTTCCAGTATCTTCCCAGGTTCTGCCCATTGACAAACACCACTCCTTTCTCCCAGCCCTGGAATTAAGGCAGAACATGGAATTGCTGATGCAGCTCTGCTGCCTCATTGGCAGCCCCACAAGAAACCAATCTGCTTTCACACTTGCATTCTTTCCAGCCACTTTCTGCAGGTTTTCTGCTTGCTTTCCCTGTGCAAATCCCTGCAGCCAGGAACATTTAAACAAGCCTGTTGAACAGGAGTTATCCTTAATGTGCTCATTAAAAGGATAAAACTTTCAAAAATGTGCAATTTGTACAGGAAATTTCTTCCCTTTCAACAGACAGGTCTTTATTCCTTCCCAAGCATGGAATATCTGCCCCCACCTCTTTCCAGGTGACAGAAAAACCGAATTGCTGTTGGCTGCCCTGATTTACAACAAATATAACTTTCCCAATGAATGGGAAAGTGAGCAGGACTGTAAGGCTGGGCACGAGGTTGGCTCTAAGGGAGGGAAATCAGAGGAGGAAGTTTCATAAGATTTAAAATCTCATCTGAAGTTCTGTGCAGTCTCCCACAGAAAGATGACAGGATGCTATGGCCAAAGAAGTGACTCTTTCCATGTCACACTGACAAAGCAGGAATAAAGCAAGGCCCTCCTTTATTTTCTATGCCCATTACTCCTCTGCAACTAGAAAACAGCATTTGTATGCCAATAAAAAAAAGACTCTGTTCACTGGTAGCGCTGCAGGGTCAGTTTTCTCACAGGACCTCTTCAGACTGAACAGAATTACCTGGAGGAGATTCAGACCCTCAGAATAATTCTCTAAGAGAGAGGGGGAGGCTACAGACAGAAATCAGCCAGAGCTGTTGCACAGTTGTCTCTAACCAGCTTTTTTAGAACCTTGTTGAATACCAGGACTTGCCTGCAGCTTCAGGAAGGTGTCCTGTGGCTGCTGCTCTATCCACAGCCTCCCACGGAAAAACGCCGGCCCCACAAAATAATCCGGGACTGTGCTCCAGCCAGAGACCTGCTGCAAGCTGCAAGAGAGGGACAACAGGGATACTCACACAGGCCACAGGGGCCACCTGCCTCTGTCCCCCTGGCAGGCCAAGCTGGGCTACAACAGCAGGGTACTGGGGCTGTCACCACCTCAAAGGGAAATGCTTTTTACAAGAGCGTGTGGTACAGGACACGGGGAAAAGGATTCACACTGGCAGAGAGCAGGTTTAGGTTGGATATTGGGAAAAAATTCTTTCCTGTGAGGGTGGTGAGGACCTGGCAGGGTGCCCAGAGCAGCTGTGGCTGCCCCATCCCTGGAAGTGTCCAAGGCCAGATTGGAGGAACCTGGGATAGTGGAAGGTGCCCTGCCCATGCAGGAGTGGGATGAGAGGATCTTTAAGGTTCCTTCCACCCAAACCATTCTGGGACAAAAGCTCTGCTTCATGTTGGTTGCTGAGGATCTGCAGATCTGCCAGAGTGCTTTAAATGCTGTGTCTTGCTAAAGGAGACTGCAGAACTGACAGGATTCACACCAGACATTCCTGCCACAGCTCCTGTCGAGGAACACAAACACACCCTTGCAAGTGTGCAGTAATTAGGGGAAATCTGACATTATTTCTTACCTGTGGCACCAATTTGGGAGCAGGGCACAAGCAGAAGAGGAAATAAGAGCAGAATCCCCAGAAGCCTTGAGCTTCTGTCAGAACATGTTCCCTCCATCCCTTACAAACTGCATCTCTTGGACTGGGGGAAGTTATTGATCCAGTGGCTGCTACTGAATTATTCGACTAAAAGCCTGTGACATCTCCTTTCACAACACTGCTTTCCCTCCTCCCTGCAGGGACTGTGAGCTGACTGTGTTTCAGTGCTGCTGGTCAGCAGCCAGGAGCTGAGGCTAGTGGTGACTAATCTTGCTTTTGTTTGGCGTGGCAGCTCACTTGCTTTAATGCTCCTCACTGGAAATATTCCTCTAACACCCTACACTCCAAAAGGCTGTGAGTTACCCCATCAATGAGAATCCTTCAGGTAGCCCCTGCTAAACTGTCCTTAGGCATTTCAGAATGTGGACTTTTTCCCTTTTAAAAGCCAATTTGTTTAACGTGGCCTCTGTCTCTCCCTCCTACACAAAATGGGGCAGCTGTGATATCTTGGGGATGCACATAAGTTGCTTTCTAGTATTAAAAACATCACTGAAAAGAGTGTCTCTGGATTGTGGCCAGAGTCCATAGGGCATCTGCTGCCTGAAACATTTGCTGAGGTTTTCTGTATGTGCTGACAACATCTGCTTCAACATCCCCCTGCTAAATTTCCTTCCTTGAATTTAAGCAAAACAACATAAAAGAGAGGGAGCCATCTGGATTGTTAATGCACTATCAGTAGCTTTCTAGAATTAATCCATCCCTTGCCAGGCTGAATTACTAAATATATCAGCAGATTGGTAATTTCCAGAAAGACCAAAATTTCTACCTTCCCTTTGGGCAAGCCTGGCTTTTACCTACCTGATCCAACCCTGCTGCAAGGAAACCTTTAAATCCTGCACAGTGGGATTAGATTTCCCTAAATGATGACACAGATCAGCTGGCACCAGTTCCTGCACTACTTCAGGCAAAAGCATCAGCAAGGAACTTAGCAGTGCAAAAATCCACCTCCCCACTGTTACCTCAGGTTGCCTCATTTAGCTGCTCCCTATTAGACACTGAATTGCTGAAAAACAGGTGGTTTCAAATGAGGAAGGGAAAAAAACAAAAAGTTAAAATCCCACCAACCTTTTCATGAAGGCAGGTTTCATCTCCAAACTGTAAATCTTGAAGTTCCTCAAGGGGGTTTTATTCAAGAAGACATCACCAATTAAGCCTGCAAGAGCAATGGGGGTAATGAAGAGTTGAGGAACAGCTAAAGCTGATGGATTTTGCTGTTTGAATCTGAGGAACAGCAGGAGATGGAAAGCAGCCACACTCTGCAATGGAATTAGAGTCCATATGGTCCCACTGCTGATCCAGACTGAGTGGGGAGCATCACTCAACTTTGGCCTCTCTCTCCCACAGCTCACTTGGGCCTCCAGCCCCTCTCAGCAGAACACACTGGGATGTGCTGGCACAGGCAGGTTGTTGGCATTTAGGGAGTTGACCATGCACAGATTTTTTTAAAGCAGTCAATCCCTTCTCCAATAGGCACAGCAAAACATAACTGAGCCAGCAGCAATGCCCAGGGCTGCTCCAAGGCTTTTCATCCCAGGATTTTAAGGCACCTTAATAAGTCATTGACCTTTAGCACCCTTTTGTTCAAGCTGCTCTCCCTGAAGCAGGCAAAGCCTGGGTGCTAATGCAGCCTCCTAATCACAGGACTGAGGCTGCCTAGGCAGTACTGAAGTTTATGCAACTTTTCTGCACTAAATAAAATCGATACAGCCATGTGCCTAACTCCATTAATCTATCTTATAGAGCTTTTGCACATAGTTCCCCACTAAAATAGAATCAACCCCTTGCAGCTCCACCACTGTGTGATAGGCTGGAGCATTTCAGTCAATTCTGCTCAAGGGATGCACTTCCTCCTCCTGACACTGCGTGAGCTTTTAAATGCTGTGATCCTCCAATATCAAGGGAAAATACAGATTAAAAAAGGTATTTTCTTCCTTCTCTTGTGAAGTAATATGCTCACAGAGCAAGAGAAAGGGAGCAAGCATCACCTAGGAAACCTAGAGCACAGCAAGATTCATTGACAGCCCTGGCTTTAGCTAAAATAAACCTTGGTGCAGGCATTGAGCAGCCAGTGCATTCCCTCTGATCACTCCACACAGGGCTGAGGGTTTTTTAACACATTCCCTCCCTCACCCCACTTCCCACCAGCTCCCAGTGCTGACCAGCACCACCAGAGCTCTGCTGGGCCCACAGCACACAGACAGCTCTGCAGCATTTGCACTCTGAGGAGTCTCTGGGAGAGTTTGGGAACACAGGACCAAACTCACCTTTCCTCTGCTCGTTCAGTGCCAGCCCATAATTGACTCGGCCACGGTTCTCTACCAGGAGCCTCAGCTGCCTGAAGCCCTGCTGAAAACAAACAGGAGAACATCAGCTGCACCAGCCCGCACCAGCCTCAGCAGAGGTGCTCAAGGGGGGAAGTGGCATTGCTACCTTTGGAACTGCAATTTATACATTTACTTTCAAGTTCTCTACTGCAAAGAGTGAGGAACTTGCAGCCTTTGCATAGATTTCTGGGTTGTTTTTTTTTACTCTTAAATTTTAATTCCCATTTTGATAGCACCCACAGAGCCAGAAAGGGAGTTTGACACAGGACAGGCTTGTGCCATGAACTCTCATACAGGCCTTAAGAACAAGCAGTGCCACCCCCTCACCTGCTCTCACAGCCACCATAGCTCTGGTGCAATGTGCTCAATCAATACAGTGCTCTTAGTGCCAGCTTCTGCCAGGGTAAAACTGCCCTCAGACCTAAAGAGAGACATCCTCCCTCATTTCATTTGAGACCCAAAAGCTTCCAAAACCTCTTAACACCTGCTTTGTGCTAAGGAAGGTGAAGCCTGCATGGATTTCATCTGCAATGACAGGGTACAGGTACTCAGTGCTGTCTGTGGCTGTGGTAAGAAGGCTGGCAAATTTAGGGCAGCAAGGGCTACAATAACTTGAATTTTCTCCATGGGAAAGCACTCAGGCCCCACTTTTCAATCACAAATGGTAACTTGGCAGTGAAATCCCACTAATTGTGTCTGATTAGGGTACCAAGCTACTCTGGGTTAGAAGAAGGTGCCTTTTTGAGACTTCTCCCTCTTTGGTGATCCTGTTACCCACACCCTGAGCAATCCCCTGTAGCTCCTGTAGTTACCTGTCCCTCAGGAATGGAGAGCTCCACTGTGTTGTAGTCCAGCTCCCCCACATACATGGTGTTAACAAACACCTGCACAACAGAGCACAGGAGACCAGAGCAACTGCTCATCAATTATGTCATAACCACATCACTCCAGCTGGATTTGGGGAGGAAACTGTCTCTGCTTGAACCTACAACTCAAGTGTCTGTAACTGTGTCACTGTCAGCACAGGTGAGAATAAAATAATCAAAATATTCTCAGAACATTCAACATTCTGATGTTTAAAAGTGTTGTAAGTTTTAGGAGAATGGAACTGAAATTTAATTAGAAGTGATAAGGCTCTGGGGTTTAGCTGAGAAGTGGAAAGATGTAAAATTTCATGTTTTCCCTCAATTTCCTGCCTCTCTGCCCAGACCAAAGCATTCCCAGCCCAGCTGGGTGAGCCCTACCTGTGCCCGGTCCCGGACATGGTCCCTGGTGTGCAGCTGGCCCCCCCCAAAAATGACAGTCTCATAGAGCACATATCCATAGGGCTGCCCAATGCTGTCATTCAGATGCAGATTCTCCATGTTCACAGGGAACTCTGACTTAATGGGCTGCAGGGGAGAAGCAAATGGAGCATAAGCAGTGGCCTCTCACATTGACAGACCCAGTGTTCCACTCTGCCACAGGTGAGAGCCCCCCAGCTCTGGTCCAACCCAAAATCCCTCCTGACCAAAGTACCAAAAAAAAGGAGCCAAGGACTTGCAAAACTTCAATTCCAAGAGAACAGAAGTAGTAGTGAAAAGGTGAGATAAAAGATTTTCTGCTTTTGCATCTCCTTGGCAAAAAAAATCCCCCAACCTCATCCTTATGGCATAACAAGGCAGAGCATAAACTGCCTTCTGTAAAAGTTGATGCCTCTTAGGTCTGGGATGCATTAAAAGAGGTGTCAATACCTGTACAAGTGCTGGCAACACATCCCAGAGGGAGATGTACTGGTGCAGCAGGATGGCACCATAGGAGGCCTTGCTTTCAATCATGGGGGGTAGAGGAAGGGGCTGGCCTGGGATGCAAAAAGGAAGATGGATCAATTATTTCAGGCATCACAAATTCAAGATCCCTCCAGATCTCCTTTGGTCCTCCCATCCTTAATTCCCAACCAGCCTCAGCCCCAGCAGAAGGGCCAGTTTAACTAATTCCCTGATTTCAGAGTGTGGGTGGAGCAGTGCTGTGGGTCCTGGATTTGGAATTACCAATGACCATGCTGAAGAGTTGTCGAAGCTTGAAGAATTTGGATGTGTAGTCCCCAGCCTCTGTCAGCACAGCATCATAATCTGGAAAAGCAGAAAAGCAGCACGTGTTTTAAGAACAATAAAGCAGCTCTGGGATGGCTTCATGCAAGAAATAAAAGCTCCAGGCACAATTTTCATGGCATTGTCTATAGTATGGAAATCTCTACACTTTAATCTGAGTGAACATCATTAAACAGCCACAAAATTCCTTAATTTAGAGAAGAGCCATTCACACTTTCAGAGATCTAATTTGCACATATCCAGAATTTCACACAGGATAAAGTCAACAATTAACCATTTTAACCACAGGCTGTTGGGATGAAAAGAGATTTATGGTACAATTTGACTTGGTAAAATTAAAAAATGGTGTCCTGGATCACTGTCTCTCCCTAGAAAAAAGAGATATCAATTCATCATCTGTGACACCTCTATTTACAATTCAGAATAAGGGAATCCCCCACTTCCTGGAATGGGCTGGGAATTGGAAATACTCATGTGTAAGCTCTCTTTTAGACAGCAATTTACTTCTGAGCTGTGTCCCACCTCATCTCTCCAGGGCAAAGTGGTTGTGCTGATCACTTCTCAGTGTTCTGCTTACTGTCACCAGCCAAGGGTGCTGCACAGGCAAGGCAGTGACAATAAACTCACCATAACTGGTGACATCTGCCTTGTACTCATCAGCTTCCAAAGCCCCGTTCATGAAGCCAAAGTTAGTGCCTCCATGGAACATGTAGAGGTTGATGGATGCTCCTGTTTTGAGGATGCTTGCTACAGTATTCACCATCTCTGCAAAAAAAAGGGCAGTGCCAGGGAGGCCACGGAAAGCAAATCTGGGCCAGGAATTCCAGTCAGTTCTGCTCCCTGTCATTTCTGTGCAATCACAATGATTTGTTTTGTGATTTGCATCAGTAAGGGCAGCGCTGATATAATAGTGATGCATTAATACATTCAAATATTCCTCTCCTCCAGGTGAAAAAGGTAAAGCTCGTGGCCTCCAGCAGGAATTTTGCTTTTAAGAAAAAGAGTTGTAAGGACTCCTCAGTCAGACTCCTAAACCGAACACACTAATGACCCAATTACAAAGACAATTGCAGGAGGATGAGAGTCGTTAAAACAGTCTTGTATAGCTCTCTTTTCACTGCTCTTCAGGTGCCCTGGGGGTTTGGGTTTTTTAGTAGTAGCCTTCCAAATGAGCTTTTAAACCAGGGAGAAGGTGCTGCACTCACAAGGGGCTGAGATTCACCACACAATGTTCTACAAGAACAGTGTTTGGTGCTCACCATCTGCATCAAAGACATAGTGAGGGCCTCCCCAGTTATCAAACCACCCGGTCCAGTACTCCATCACCATCTTTGGCTGGTCTTTCTGTCAAGAGATAAACAGAATTAAAATGGATTCAGGGCAGTCCTGCAGTCACTCCTTTTTTCTAGAGAAGCATTGTTCAAATTGTGTGGTGAGTGGCTTTACAGGAGTGTTTTCTTCTCAACTGGCACAGACAAAAAGGCACCTAAGGAGCTCTGGGCATGTGAGGAACAAGAAGCTATGGGCCAGCAATGCCCAGAACAGGCAAGCAAAGCTTTGTGCTTCTGCTGGTCACAAAGCACAAACCACTGAGTACACAATCAGGAGCCATCAAACACTTCTGGATGCTGCTGTTCGGGAGAGCTGTAGCAAAGGTACAAACCAACTGTGAGTGTTTAGTTCCTGCTAGAAACACACATTTATAAATGTCAGCTTATCTGCCATGCCACTGCCAGCTGAGAGCTTGCAGGTGCAGGGCAGCCAGTGCTTGCCAAGATACAGCAGCAGACCTGAGCTGCTTTAATACCTTTTCAATGCTGCATATGGTGCTGGCAGGGAAGATTTTGCAGGAATTAGGTCTTCATTAAAGGCTCTGCATACAGAGCAATTGCTTCCCATTTGTCAGTGCCTGCCAGCTCCCTGAGCTCCTGCAGGATCCCTCCTGTCCCCTTAGCATGGGCAGGGCAACGTGTGCTCAGCCTGGCTGCCCTCCAGCCTCCTGGGCTTTATTTCCAGCTGTTCTACCCTTTGTGTGACAGGGGTTTTGTCTGATGTCATAGGAATTGGCTGAGGGAAGTGGCATTAAAGAAACTGGTGTTTCATTAGGAGGAAACAACTGCCTGTAATCATCTAAACATTCCAGCTCTTGGAAATACATTTAATCAATCCATCCCCATTGAACCAGCCACAGAAGGGATTTTATCACCTTCTGGAACAAAAACCCATACCAAAGAAAAGATAAAACAGCTTCATAACCCCTACAAACACTTCCTATCTCGAAATGAGTGTGGCAAAGGAAGAGCTGCTCCTTTGGGGGGAAGGTGCCACCTTCTGTTCATTTGCAGAGTTTAGGAAATTCTGGAAGACCTAAAGGAGGTGAAAGCACTTCCAGCAGAGCCTCTTTTGCCAGCAGAGGAAAAGAAAACAAATGAAAGCTGTAGGATTGAACATCCAGCATGCCAGCGGGCTTCCCTCCACAGCCAAGGGAAGAGGTGAGCAGAAAATTGATCAGGGCTGGGGCAGATCTCTGCTCCCATTGTTCATTTGGAGCAAGCAGAGCACAGAGGGTGTAAAGAGACAGGTAAGCTGGCACTAACCCTAAAACTTGCCATGCCCTCACCACTCCCTCATCACAATCAGGACACTGATCACACCAAGTGCTCATTAGGCATTAGTTAATTAATTCCCTCCCTGATGCACAACTCTGACATCATGGAGGGTTGAAAATGCTCAAGTGACACACTAAAACTTCATCAATCTACCCTGAATGAGGCCCTGGAGATGAACCCATCATAGACACACCATCAACAGTTTGCACAGAGCACCCACAGCATCAGGGTGAAAGAGTTTGGGAAAAAAAGGAACTTCAAGATTGGGGTCTGGGTAGAAATCCTCCTTCCTTGATTCCAGAAGGATTTGGCCTAATGAGAAGGAAGCCCCAAACCAACACACAAATCCCAAACAAAAATCAGTGCTTCACTTCTAGTGCTGGAAAATATGGATAACAAAGTGTTTCTGCACCTTACCTGTACTGTGTCCAGGTACTTCAGCAGCCCAGGCTCCAGTTTCTGAAAGTTAACAGTAGCCAGTGCTATGGGAAAGGAAAAATGTATTAATCTGGGCTCATCCAAAATGTCTTGGGGAGCATCTCCTTAGGCCTCAGCCCTGCAGGAGGGAGCTGAAACACCTTCTGAACCCCCAAAACAACCTCCTCAAAGATTCCCCATCAGCAGGAGGGAACTGCAACACCTTCTGAACCCTCAAAATAACCTCCTCAGAAATTTCCCATCAGCAGAAGGGAACTGCAACACCTGAACCCCAAAATACCTCAGAAATTCCCCATCAAAAGCTTCACTTGGTATGCAGAATCCAAGTGAACCACAGCACAGAGTGGAATCCTCCCAGGCCATCTTTCAGCTCTAATGTGCAGAGATATTAGAGAGACAGAGCATCAGAGCAGCTCCTGGGGTCTCACCAGGTCTAATTAGAACCTGTAAAGCACTTGGAGGTCCTCCCTTAAAAGGCACCACATAAAGGCAATCTTATTAGAAAGTCCTGTCTGGATGGCACACTGCTCTCCCAGGCTCCAGCTGCAGGAATCCCTTCCCAGGCAATATCCCAGAGCTTGTCAAGTCTGTGGGGGTGAGTGAGAGCAACCACAGGACAAGAGAACCACAGAGAACTGGAATTGGAAGAACTCTCTGTGCTTCTCCCCATCCTCAGGCTCTGGAGTGGGAACAGCTGCCTGCAGGACAGGAGACACTCATCTGGGATCAGTGGCGCAGCCCCTGGCACTCATTTCAACCATTTTTGTATCTCCCAGCTGATATTTCTCCCAGACAAACTCTGCAAATGCAGCAGTGATGATGTGATTTGGAATTAAAATTTGACTTCCAACAAGAGAGCTGGTATCAAACCCAGCCCCAGTTGTGTCAGGCAGAGCACTTCAAACAGAATATTTACAGAAGGAAAAGCTCACTTCTCACTATTTATACCTTGATTTTAATAGGGTGACCCATGTAGTGTGCTGAGCTGAAGAATTCAGCACAGAAAACATGAAAGGAGAACAAAACAAAAGGTGGATTTGCACTGATGTAACACGCTAGCTGGCAATTCTGAAGGAGAACATGCCCAGCTCTGCTTTTCAAGCAGATTAACAGCATACCATGGAAAAGAGAACCAGTCCCCAGAGCCTTATTTATCCTTCCCATGGGATATTCTTCACACACACACAAGGCATCCCACCATGTCCTTCAGCCATGGCCTGGAGGGACAGCAGAGGCTTTGTCACCCAGAAGGGCTTCAGCAGGTCAGCTGAATCTTGGAATCAGACTGGTTTGGGATGGAAGGGACCTTTCAGCTCATCCCATCCCACCCCCTGGAAGGGCAGGGACACCTCCTATCATGCCAGGCTGATCCAAACCCTGTCCAGCCTGGCCCTGGACACTTCCAGGGATGGGGAGGGATTCCTGCCTCTCCTTCAACCCCTTCCTCACCACCCTGCTGCTCTCCCACTTGGAGCCCTGGTTATCCACCCATCAGATCAGTGACACACAGATTGTTGTGACATCCAAGAGCTCCCAGCAGAACACGCCAGGAAAGACAACTCTGAACAAGAAGGAGCTCAGAGGCTGCAAACATTCCCTCAGGAGATGAGGGCAAGGCAGGCATTTCCACAGCAGCCCTTCTCCTGGCAGCTCTGTGGCAAGCAGAGAGTGACTCTGTGTGGTCACAGATGAAAACTGCTGCATACCCAAAAAAAATCCAAAAGACAAGATCACTGTGCTGGTGAAGGCCTGTGACTTCAATTAATGAATTTATCCCTCTCATACTGACATGAAAAGCAAAAGGAGGGAAAAAACAGGAGGTGAAAGTCTTGCCCTTTAATCATCTCCATGCCTGAGATTGGAAATTTAACATTATTTGTGGCTGAGTGATAACAGGAGCACTCAAAGACTGTACCCTGCAAATTTTTGGGAGCAGTTACACCTGAGGCCATTGGCAGGGACAGGAGAGAGAGCAGAGGCCAAGGAGAGAGTAAATCCCAGCTGAAATTACCTGAAATTCTGAGAATCAGTGCCCCTAAGTCAGATTTAGGGCTCAGTGAAACTCACAGCACCTGCACCTCCATTTCTTCACAGGGAAAAGGAGAAGGATGCTAAGCAGCATTTTAAAAACTTATTAGAATCATACTTTATAGAAGGGAAATGGGGATCCTTCTGCATGCTACACATCTGACACCCTCCTTCACCCACCTAAGGTTTCACTCCCCAAAATAAACTTGCTGAGAAGATAATGCTGCCCCACAAACTATTGCTAAATTTGCTGCTCAAATGTAAAATACAAAATCAAGGTTTTAATAGACCTTTTTTCTTCTCTTTTTAATTTCAAAGCTTCTACCTCAGGAACAAGTTATTACTGTTATATTAACTCTTATTGTTATTACTGTAATTGCTGAGGAACTTGTTTAATAGATAGTGAAATGAAGCAGTAAGTCACATTTTCAGCCTTGTAGTCTGGTAAAATGTTAAGAAATGCTGGGTGCTGCCTTCTCTTGACTCAGTGGGAAGTACAGATGCCCAACCCTTCACACAGCGTTACACTTTATGTGGAAAAGAAACCACTCTAAACCTTTCTGGGAAGGTTCTGGCTGCACCATCCAGCCAAGGGGTCCCTCTTAGCACAAACAGAACACCCCCAGCAGGTGAAGAGGGTGAATTAAAGTCATGTTTTTCTTCCAAAGCCATGTTCTCCAGAGATCGCAGCCCTCCCTCACCTCTACAAGCACTCACCTCCTTCCACCAAGCCAAAGGAAAGCCCATTCTTGTTGTCTGAGGTCATCAGCAGCTCCACAATCCCTCTGTTTAACAGGGCCTAGGTTAAAAAGAGCAAAAGCTATTGTGTTAATAGACTTTAGCATTTCCCAGGATATCAAAGCACAACAATATCACCTTCTGTGGGGACAGCCTGCAGCTGACAGTGCCTTGTAATGAGAAATTTTCCCTGTGACATCTCGCATTCCTCCTGAAGCTTTCCTGCCTACTTTTCCCAGCTTCAAGACAACTGGAAAATCTTATTTTTTTTTAGAAAGCTGGATTGGTTTCTCACTGATGCATCCAACTTCAGGATTTTAGCTTCTGAGATCAATGTAATAAATAGCTTCATTGCTTTCATCAAGAGGGATTCAGGTGGAAGGAGGAAAGGAAAAGCAGGCACTGACGCTTGACAGTGGAAGCTGAAAAGGGAAGAGATTTTCCAAGGAATGCCACCACAGGACAGCTCAGGAATGAATGTTTTTCAATAATCAATGATTTTAGTGGTTCCTCAATAGCACAGCACTAGAGGAAACAGCACTCTTAATGTTTTAAAACCCATCTGCACACACAAGGTTCCTCCCATCAGGATTGTTCTCTTGCAGCTGGTTCTTAACAGAACAGTGGCTGATGTTTGGAGGAGACAACAGGAAACCTTAGTTGTTAATTAACCATTCATTTCACTGTATCTGCACTGGAAGTCACTCCTCCAGCTCCCAGGAGCTCTGAGAACAAGGTTTCAGTCCCTTCAGTCTAAATTACTAATTGTGAATTGTGAAATGTCATAAACCCTTTGTTTATTGTCCCTGCCAGCACAAAGAGCACACCTGGGCATGGCACAGTGTCTGCACTAGAGAAACCTTGCAACACAGAACCTACAGACAAACCCAACTCAGAGCTAGGAAAACCTGGTGACTTTCTCAACCCACCACCATCAAATTTATACCTGAGCAGATGCTGGATTCAGACAAAATTCAGCTGCTGAGGGAACTAGAATTTCTAACCAATTTTACTAAGGTAATTCTTTGAGCACTGCATTAATGCTAAGTTTCTTCCCTTCCTTTTGTGTGTAAATGCAAAATGGAGGAATAGCACAGCAGGCATGCATTAAATGCCTCCCAGAGTGCAGCAGAGAAGCAGGAATAGAAGCTCAGTTCTGTGTGGGAAGGGTCACATCAATACATCCTTCTACTTTTAGGAAGGCAAAGGCATTGCAGCCAAGAAGGGAGGTAAGCACACGGACTGGAGGTTTTGTGTGAGTTGTGGGTGTTTCTTAATGAGTTTATTAATTTCAGGAAGATGCAACTTGGTCATAGATGCTGGATGTGAATGAATCACTTGCCACAAACCAGAACAAAGGCTTGGAGCCCCACCTCACATCAGATCCCACTCCAACCAAAAACCAAGCCCTGCAAATCCTGCTTTCCCACATTTTCACCTCTAACCACTATTCTATACTGCCTCAGTTGCAAACTGCACACAATCCCAGAATATGATGAAACAGCACTGTAAAAATACACCCACAGGCCTGGCAGGGCAATCTGTTCTGACAAGTCTGCAACAGCACAAGCTCTTTCCTCACTGAGCCATGAAAAGCAAGGCCAAGCCTGCAGCTGCTCAGACCCCCAGAGTCTCTGTGTCCCCTCCACTTAGGGCTCTCAAAACCACTTGCTTGGCATTATCTCTAATTTGTTTGTATGCACACTTCATATTTAACCTTGTAAGCAGAGTTAAATCACAGCATGAGATGGAGTCAGTGCAGGAGCTGGCACAGCCCTAAGGAGATTAGCATTCCTGCCATGGATTTATTTGTTTGAAGAGCCTCTGGACACTGAGCAATGGGACAACCTGAGCCTCAGGGTGCTCAGGGTGCAGCTAGGGTACCCAAAAGGTTTCAGAAGGATCCTATAATCCTGGAGCAGAACAAGGCTGGATAGGTGACCCCCTTGATGTGCAGCAACACCTTTAAGCATTCAGTGAGAAGAAATTAAACAACAAACCCTGTGAGACACTGCAGATCTCATTATCTGCCTGCCTGCACTGGTGCTGGGGGCAAGCAAACAGGGCAGACTGCTCTGAGATCCACCAGAATAATCCAGCCTCCCTGGGCATGGGCCAACTCCTTATCACTGACTCAGAGCAGCCAGGGCACAGTTTAATCTCTTTTTGACAGGGCTAAAGAGGCATTAGGAAAATTAACCTGCCTGATGCTGAGCCCCAGATTACACAAGTTTAGGATTGTGCTGGTGACTTGTTCACAACGAACTGTTCTCCCAGGAAAGTCAATAAAGGGAAACCTTTATCAAATATCATATAGGAGAGGCAAAACAGGAACCCCAGGTGAGAGCTTCTTCAATACAGGGCAGCTCTGCAATACAGAAACTCCCCAGCTCCCTATCACCCTCTTCTCTGGAAGACATAAGAACACAGATTTATCAACACTGAGAGGGTCATTTGCCAACTCTTCCACACCTGGAGGAAACATCCAAGAAAAATGCAGCTGGTGTTTTCGAGAGTCTCTCAAACCACACTCAAAAGTTACACAGGAAAAAGAAAACACTGCAAGGAAGGTGATTTATGGGAGAGATTGACACAGAAAAAGGTAAAAGTGCCACCGTTACCATTTTGACATAGGTCATGTAGTTTGGGTCTTTGGCATAGGAACCATATTCATTCTCCACCTGCACTGCAATGATGGGACCTCCTTTCTTGTACTGTGGGGGACAAAAAGAGACAAAGAAGGTGTTCACCATGATTTCCAACCACAGGGACCAAAACCACACTAAGCTGGCAGGAAAGATGTACCAGAATCAGATGGACTCAGCTCTACCCTCCCATGCTCCCAAACTGAGAGAGAAAACCCCAGCCTGTGCTGGTTCCTGGAGCAGAACCGGTCCATTTGTTACTGCCTCACCCTGCTGCTGCCACACACAGCCCACACTGCCCTGGGCAGGCAATGTCACCCCCAGAGAGGGACAAGGGACAAGGGTGGTGCTTGCCTGGAGAGGGACCACAATGCGCATCAGGCGATCAAAATAAGCGTCCACAGCTTCTGTGAAGCCCTTGTAGGTTGTCCTCAGCTGCATCTCGGGGTCCTGCAGCAGCCAGCTGGGGAGAGCAATGTGTTAGAGGCTCCTGTCCAGTCAAGCAGAGGTGTTTCACCCACTGGCATCAAGACACACCTGGGCAGGGAGCACTGGTGTCACCTGGCAGAGCCCCAGCACAGCTGTGACACCCCAAGATGTGAAGGACACCACGTGCCCATCACTCACTTGTAAATAAATCAGGCTCCAATTCCCAATCTCTTCTTTTTGTTCTGCATTTCAGGCCTAAGCTCATTTCATCACCTCTACCAAAAATATTTCAAGGATTAATCTTATCACTCTAAAGTGGATTCCTTGCATTCCCAAGGGCACTCTACAACCAAGTGCTCCTTCAAAAAATCCCAATCCTTTCTCAAAACAGATTTCTCTAATTGTTCCCATTGTTTCTGCTGCTGATTTACAAGGCTGGGTTCTGTCTGGAGTTAACAGAAAAAAGGGAAATTTGTTGAAGAGCAGAACAATATAATGGTGTAACAATTTAAGGGGAATGAGCCTGTATCTTCCTTTTCTCTGCAAAATGAGGCCTTAACTAATATCCTTCCAAAGATCTGAAAGACTCAACTCTTTATTAAATGTGTCTTTGTGGTCTTAAAAAAATCAAAAGCTGGAAAATGAGAATAGTCCTGTTGCTCTTTATTAGAAGTTTTTATCTGACAAAAAAACCCACATAGGTGATGTGACAAGTGACAACAGATGCACTTCTCACAATCTAACGTGGAAGTGGCTTTTAGCTGTGGTCATGAGGATCTCTCCTCTCAGGAGTAAGTCCCTGACACCTCAACTCTGATGCCAAAGGCAAGTGAAAAGTTAAAAAAAAAATCCCCAAGTATCTCCACTGAGGTTTGTGCTCTGTGCAGGTGAGAAAAACAAGTGGTAACCCGGCACTGGCTGCACTCAGGAACCTGGCAAGTCCCAGTGCTCCCAGAGCCTCCTCCAGCTGTGTTCTTCAGGGGAAAACACAACAGGAGGCTGGAAAGGTTGTGGGGTTTCATTACTGCCAGCCATGTAATTCAGATTTCTAGTAGGACTTTTAAAATGGAGCTGAGATGGAGCAAATTCTTACATCAAGCTGCAAATCCTGTTCACGTTATGCAGAGTCAAGGTGCAACAGCAAGATGGCTTCCACTAATTCATTTTTCTTGCTGTAACCATTACACCATAACAATTATTATTTTAAACACTCAAAAAAAATTAGAAGAGCTCCATAAGATAATGAGCATTCACCTGCTTTGGGGACACAGAAAATAAATATCCCCATCAAGCAGGTATCCATTCCAAAGCAATTCCTTTGAAGGAGCCTCGACTGTGTGATCATGAGCTTGGGATTTATTTATCCCTGATGCTTCCCTGAACAGAACAATTTCCACACTCACCTGGGCAGACCCCCGAGGTCCCACTCTGAGCAGATGTAAGGTCCAGGGCGCAGAATCACCCACAGTCCATTCTTAGCTGCCAGGGAAAGGAAGGCCCTGGGGATCCAGACAGAGGAATTATTGTCTGCCTGCAGAACCTCACTCCTAATACCCCAATCAGCACTGAATTTAGGTACCAAAGCAGCAGACAGCTGCTTGATGAAGCACTGTAATGGACTGATTAAGTTCCCAGGACTCCAGAAGGCAGGGGAAGAAATGAGTCCCCATTGTGATCAAGGCACATCGAGAAATAACATCTTCAGTCAAACAACACATACTCCCTCCCTCCAAAGAGGAGTATTTCATAACAGAGCTGGCTGTGCCACACACCTTAGATCCAGGTTTTTACTGAAGTCAAACTTGCCTCTCTCCTTTTCGTGCAGGTTCCATGGCACGTACCTGAAAGGCAGAGCAATGGCAGTGCAGGTGAAGGAGGAGGTCTGAGATGCTCAAAGAAAACCTGAGGCCCCACTATTCTTTCCTGTGTCCTTCCTCACAATAAGAAGGATGGAAATAAACTGTCATGGCTCACTGGAATCAATGAGCAGAAGAGGAAGAGGGGAGAGGCTGGGCAGGGAGGACACTCACGTGGTGAGGGTGTTGAGGCCGCACGCTCTCATTTTGAGCATCCGATCCTCCCAGTACTCGCGGGGCACGCGGAAATAGTGCATGGAGCCCCCGAAAATGCGGAAGGGCATCCCTTCCAGCAGGAACTGGGACTTCTCTGTCTGCAAACCCAGGCTCCTTCCCCACAGCCCCAGAGGGGTCAGCTCACTCCAGTTAAACCTGCAAGAGAAAAGGAGATGTGAGCAGCCAGTCCTGGGGAAAGAATGTGTCCTCCTCATTGCACCTCACCCAGCAGGACCAGCTCTGACCTTCCTGCTCCTCAAGCAAGCCACACTTGGCCATACAGAGCATGGGGATTGTTCACAAGGCTCTAGGCCAGCTGGGAGATCTTCCCAAACGTAGATTTAAATCCATTTCACTGTCTGCTTCCCCCCTGAGCCCGCAAGCCACTGTTCCACACTCTGCAACTGACACTGCTCAGAGCATGAAACTCACTTGCTGGAATCATGGATGGACAAGATTTCACTCACAATACTCACAAACTTCCCTAACTTATGGCATTCAACACCTTCCTGCTTTGCATGGGATTTCCATGCTGATTTTTTTACATGGCTGATTTCCAGATCCATGTTACAATAGCAGCTGCATCTCAACATTGCCATCCCAAATCTCTGGGGATTCTGGTATCTTCCAACTCAAAGCATGGAGAAAATAAAAGCCTCTCACCTGTTCCCTGCAAACAGAGAACCTTTTCCTCAATTTAATGAACTCCCTGGATTATACTCATCACCCAGGAGAGACTAAATCACTTGTCATCATAAACTTACCTCTGCTTACATAAATCCCGAAAACGTTATTTGTCAAAAGAGCCAGAGCCACGGGGCCAGCAGCTCCTCAGCAATTACCAGGGTGAGCACTGCTGCTGCCACACCTTCTCTTGGCTCAGCTCCTGCACTACTCAAGGCCCTGCAAGCTCCAAGCTCACTTTGGCTGAACTAAAATCCCATTTTACCAACAAGACAAAGAGCAGTGTCACTGCCTCCCTCAGCCCACCCCAGTGGCACAGCTCTGAACACACACACAGAGTCAGACAATGGCAGCTTGTTCCAGATGTGAGGGATGAATTCCCAGCTCCAGAAAGCAAGAATGACATTTGGGAGGAATGTCGCAGTGAGAGAAGAGAGGAACATCTAAGCCTGCAGCTGCTGCCTAGGCTATGGGTGAAGCAGTTGTTAGCAGAGGGTGAGGATGCTCAGAGCTCGTGGCTTACAGGGATTGCTAACCAGCAGCCTGTCTGTCCTCTGGCAGGACAGGGCGACTAAAAGGAGCTAAACCTAAGCTTGCAGGGTACTGCACGGGCTGGCTGACAAGCTCAGAGTACCTGAGTAGCACAGAATTCTCACAGGGCTCTGAAACAACCGGCAGCAGGCAGGGGTAATACCTGGAAAAGGAAGCCAGATTAGATATTCACTGCCTCACACTGATTGTCCAGCCATTCACAGAAACAGAGCTGAGCAAGGAGATTGGCGTATCAGAAGGTGGGGTGATAACAACAGTCCATGGTGATAGTGCAGCTCAGGTAGGAGAAATGAGTACAAAACACCAATCTGCCACATGTAAAGCATGACTGCCTGACTAAGAACAGGACTGAGAATGTTTAGAATGTTCAGAAACACAGCCAGAGAATGATGACATGAGGCTGGGAAATGGCAGCACTGCTCCCAAGGAACTGTTACAAATTTCGGCAGCAGAGGAAAGAGTTCTCAAGCCCCAAACAGAATATCCCATGGCCACCTGCCCCTCTACACTGCTAAATTACCGACTGTAACTTTGGCAAACCAAACCAGTTACATCTACTCCTATTTTAGGTGGAGAGCCAGAGGTGGAAAGCTCAATGTGGTCTGGAGATGCAATACTCCAATGTTTAAAGATCAGATTGGAAAAGAGTTTCCAAGTTGTTTCTGAGCTGGGTAGAGCCCTAAATTACCCCTGCACACAAAAGTGTTGCTGACTGGCGCCAGAATGAAGGCTGTGCTCAGGAAGTACACATAGCCAGATAAAAATAAACTAATCACTTAAGATTATCTTCTTAATCCCAGGCATAACTAACCTGGCCCATTCCCATCAAGTTTCCTGCTTTAAAACTCCCCAGCTCCAGTGCTTTTTCTCCCCAAGAAGGGCTGATAGGAAGCTCCCAGGCTCCCAATATTTTCAACACATTATCCTAAATACCCAAAACCCACATTTCTCATTAGGATCTGTTCAAGTAATCTCAGAAAGAAACATTTCTGTGACTCAGCAGAGTTCATCCTGTTACCCTGAGCTGGACTGCCAGAGTTTAAAGTGCACCCAAGCTCTGTATTCCTCCTGAGAGCAATTTATAGCCCCCTGGAGATTTTTTTTTTCTCACTTCTATAATGACAGAACAGGTTGCAAACAATATTATTTTTTTTTACTTTGTTAAAGGTTCCTGGCCTTCTTTGTCAGCCTCAGCAGCCATCCCTGGGAGTGTTCCAGGTCAGGCTGAATGGGGCTTGGAGCAGCCTGGGATAATGGAAGGTGTCCCTAGCCATGGCAGGGGGTGGGACTGGGTCATCTTTAATATCCTTTTCAACCCAGATTCTAGGATTCCATGATTCTGTGACTTCATCTCTGCTTCAGGGAAGTCTCTTTTTGAAAAAAAAAAAAACAAAAGAAAACAAAACCAAAAACAACCATTCCATTACAAACTAACCCCAGAGCAGAGACCCTGAAGTTGGATTGGACGAGTTAGTCCAGTAAGATGGAATAAGCCTTTGTAAGACGGAATTTGAAGTGCAAAATACAACACATGGAAAGTCCCAATTAACTTCTGAACAAAACAACCACGCTGTTCATGCCTGTGAAACATAAATGTGGCTGAAATCTTCTCTGCAAGAGAGATTTACCATTGGTGTGCAACCACCCTCTATCCAGCCCAACTGAGAGAAAAGTTGGTGGAAAACAGCCAAACCTGGGGAAAAAGACATTAAGTTCTTTGCTGATGCTGAAGGATGTGCTTCAGAGGACAAGGAACTTTGCTGCTAATCCCTAAGCTCCACTGAGACCTCCAAGGGCTTTGCTGTTTATTCTGGGCTTCCTCTGGCCGGGGGAAAGTGAAAGCTCCGAGCTGCCCTGTGCTCACAGACTGTGGCTGAGGAGAAAACTGCAACCTTGCAGAACAGTTTATTCTGCATACAAGTTTATTCCGCCTACAAGGGTTTGTGGATACACAAACAAATCTGTGGAGACAGATTCTATACTTCCATCAGGTATCAGTTTGCAATAATCCTCCCTAAGAACCCAGGTGGCACAAACCCACGGCCAGCTGTGCAAGAATTTTGCTTCTGATTATGCAAAGATTTATTAAAGCTTTTCCATAGCTCTGAGGATCAGGTTTGCTTCCGACTATGATTTTAAGAACCTGTTATAAAACACCCAGCTGGCAAAAAAGAACTGTATTGTATCTCCATACATATCTGTGTGTATTTCCATGTATTCTCCAGCATGTCACGGAGGGACTGAAGAGTTTGTCACTTGGAAGCAACAACTATGGGATATGTTCCTCCGGGAAAGAGGATCTCCCCCAAAATTAAGATCTAAAACATGTGGGGTTCAAGTTAGAACCTTAAACAATTTCTTGCTACTACTGGTGGGCTACAGAGGAACAGCTAGCTGCTGGTCTGCAGTGTGAAACAGGACCGGCAGAAGGAAGATAAGATGGAGAGGTGGGCATGGGCCATGGGTACCACACTGCTCTGGGGACACAGAACAGGGAGAGCCAGCCCCAGAACAGGCTGGAGAGAGGGAAACAACGCTGGTGCGAGCACGGCAGGGAGCCCCGAGCTGGGTCAGCTCTGCCGGGGCGATTGATCGCCAAGCCCATCATCCGTCAGCGCTGCAGTGATGTAAAGCCTCCCCCGAGCCAAGGTCGGCAGGAGAGTGTGAGCCGGACCCAGAACCCAATTTATGGCGCTGGCAGCGGGGCTGTGCCCCGCCGTCACTCGTGGCGATGGCAGGAGCGGTGGATATCGGGTGCCACGGTTATTTAAAGCCCGGCTGATGCGGGTACGGCGGCTGCGTTACTCCGCTCCTTCCCACGCTCCCGTTCCGCTGCAGGAATGATGGGAGCGGAGCTCTCCGATCGGAAAGGACGGGATTCACCGAGCTGCCTCCCGCCCGTGAACTCCCCGGCAGCGCGCAAGAGGCACGGCATTAATAATTACATTAATTACGTTAATAACCCTTTCCCCTCCACCGGCGCCGCCGATTCCATCCGCGCGCAGCTCTTGAGCCGGCGGGGCCTGCGCCCGGCGGGGCAGCGACACCCGCCCCACGCCCACCCACCCCCGCCCAGCCCCGCCGCGCCCCACGACCCGAGTAGGGTCTCACCTGCGCAGCAGCAGCCACAGCACGACGAGGAGCAGCGCCACGGCCCCGATCCGGCGCTGCCGCCGCCCTCCGCACGGCCACATAGCGGAGGGAGCGCGGCCCTCAGGGCACCCGCGGCCCCCGCAGCGGCCCCGGGCCCCGAGCCCCCGACCCGCCGGGCGCGCACCCCGCGCGCCCGCGCCGGTCCGGCCCCGCCCACACCGCCTCCCATTGGCTGCCGCAGGGGCGCGCGTGCCCGCGGGGGCGGGGCGGGGTGGCCGTGAGGGAACGGCCCTGGAGGAGGCGGGAGGGACGGGGTGAGGGCGTGGACAGAGAGATCGGAAAGAGACTGTGGACTTGGAGCCTGGACTGATAGCGTGGACAGAGAGTATGGACTGAGAGAGAGCCCACACACAGAGCATGGACTGAGAGCCCGGACAGAGAACCTGGACTGAGAGCAGCGGGAGAGCCCAGGTTGAGACCGTGGACAGGGACCCCCGAGAGAGAACCCCGATAGAGAGACCCCAGGCAAGGATCCCACAGAGAGGCCCACGAGAGAGCCCCCCAGAGAGAACCTTTACTGAGACCCCGGGTGTCCTGGTTTGAAGGACAGGGGTCTGCCAAGAAAGGCAGAAATTTTCCTTTTAAACAGAGACCCGAATTCCACTTCCCCCAAAATATTATAAACGTTTGAATCAAGGACTCTGAGGCAGAGATAAGGGGGTAGGAATAACAGCTCTTTTACTAATATATCCAACTGTACCAGCAGAAACAACAGCAGTTGTTAAAATTACTAACAAAACAGAACAGATAACTCGGTTCCAGTCCTTTCTTTAGCTGTGAGCACGCTCTCTCTCGGCGGAGCGGAGGCGGGAAGGGGCGGCCGCGGCCGCGCCGGTCTCAGGGGGGAGCGGCTGGAGCGGGCAGCTCCTCGCTCACCGTTGGGTTCTGGTGCTCAGCTGTGTCCGCAGAGACTGGAGGCTGGAGCAGGGCAGATGCAGGGCAGGTGATCGCAGAGGGTCTGGCTCTCTCCTCCGTTCAGCCGCGTGGCATCCAAGACCGAGAGGATCCTCCTCCCCGCCCCCGGAAAAACACAAATCCCCTCCGGAAGCACGAGAGCCCCTCTCCAAGCCGATCCCACCTACCCCTTTTGTCCAGAGCCCGCAAAGATCCGCGGTGTACCCGGCAGCTCCATTGGCATGACAATGGGAAAAATTCTTTAAATTGACACAGCAATAGGAAAAACACTCAACCCCCAACACCGGGCAGGGACCCATGATAGAGATCCCGGGGAGAGACCCCAGACCAGAAACTGCCATAGAGACCCTGGAGAGAGACCTTGGACAGAGACCCTGGCTGGAGACGCCTTCGTATTGTCCAGAGACCCCTTCCTACTGTCCAGAGACCCTTCCCAGCCCCAGTGCATCCCCTGGGGTTTCTCTTTGAGGCACAGGTGTTTATCCTTAAAACTGCCCTCGGTGCTCTGTGGGGGGAATTCAATGTGCAATAAAGCAAAGAAGGGGAATAAAGCAAAGTACAGGGCCTGCCAGCAACAGTAAAAACTGAGATCAAACAAGTGGAAGGTGTTCCCAGCGTGGCAGGGGCTGGAATGAGGTGAGTTTAAGGTCCCTCCCAACCTAACCCATTCCATGGTTCTGCTGCTAATGCTCTGTTATCTTCCCCCTGCCAAGTACTCTGAGGAAAGAGCAGCTGGCTGATCTGAAGGGGTTAAAAAAAAACATTACCTAAAAAGCCCTCAAATAGAACTATTTTGCAACACTCACTTAAAAAAATTCCCTTTTACTTCTGTTTAAACGCCTGAAACACCACAGAAGGAAATTATGATAATTTCCACTCCAGTAACATTTCCATCATTGCTTTATTGATTTCAAACCCGAGAGAAAAAAATAGTTTGATTCACCAATATTTTTACTTCCCTTACATAGTTCACAGCCATGATTTCACTGATTAGAGGCCACAGAGTTCAATATTTCTGTACATAACCTTCATTTGCACTTTTGTGCTGCAAAGGCTTCTTTGAGATTAAGCACCAAGACGTGGTGGGAATACAGAGAAGAAGCAGTGTATGGGACATGAGGAAAAATTTGCTGGGAAAAGAGGGAGTGCTTCTAGCTAAAGGAGAGGCATCCTGGGATAAAAACACTCTGGTTAGAGTCTGTGAACATCTGTTCCTAGGGGTGCTGTGAGCAGTTAATTCCTTCAAAATAAAGATTTCCGTGATCCCATGGGCTCAGGCCACACCTCTGCCTGAGGTTCCCATTTCAGTCCTGACTCAGCAGAGGTGAGCAGCAGCTCTGGTATTTCTTTTTCCAAGGAGGACGTGTGGCAAGCAAGGCAGGAGCAGGATTTGGAGAGAGAGGTTTGCATTCACAGCTGTGATTTCTGTCTGCACAATGCCAGCCTGGCGACAGCAGCTCTGCCAGGCACGGCGTGCAGCTGTGCCAGCCAGCTGTGCAGAAGGCAGGAAGGCTATTTCCACTGGGGTATCCCCCTCTCCACTCCCAAGGAAAGCAGAGGAGGGAAACAGGGGAGCTGTAACAGATGGCGGGATTTTAAGGCTCGTGGCTTCAGCCCTGTAGCAGATTCCTGGCCACAATCATCCTCATGACCTCGTTTGTACCTGCAGCAGGATGGGGATGCAGGGGAGACACAGCTAAGGCACAGTCCAATGTGGTAGCTGAGACTGATAGCACTGGAGATTTAATTAGCATATGCAGTTTGATAACCAACAGCAAACAGAGCTTTGAAAATTACAAGAAAATTGGATCAAGTCTGGCTGATAGGAAAGAAGATTTAAATAAGTAGAAATGTAAAGTTTGTCTGTGTGACGTTTAACTAAATGAATTTAGTAAAAAATTACTAGCCTTCCTGAAAATGGTACATAAGCATATGTAACTCACAGTAAAATTCAAATTCTGATCACAGATCACTAGTACCTGTCTCTCAATTGCTGATAGTCCAATATTTTCCCCCTCAAAAGGCCAAGAGAACTCTTCCCTGATGTGCAGTTTACAGCAGAGAGAAGCTCTTCCCACCAGCTGAAGTGGCATTTAGGAGGGGTTGGGCCAAAACCCAACTGCCAAATGCCAGCACATTGCTTGGGAAAGCTGGTGCTGCTTTTTATATGGGTGTTGGTAGGATGCAGGACCAGGCATTGAACAGAACTGGATTTATACCAACATCTGAGCTCTCTGCTTCACATCTAACACATACACAACTCAGCCTGCAAACCGAAGAAAGAGCATGTCCCTTACCAGGTACCCTGGGTGTAAGTGAGGGGATTTCAAAACAGGGAAAAAAAAAATATTTAGAGGCCAAACCAAGATTAGAAAAGGCCAGATACTGTTAGAGACATGATGTCAAGTAGTGCAAACAGACTAAAATCACAGGAGAGGAATTGTTAGGGAGAATCATCATGTGACCAGGAGTAATGGGATGAAACTGGACAGAGGCACTGCTAACATGACAACTAAATATCTTCCTCTGCGTAAGGCTCTTAAAATAGCCCAAACTGCTCCCACACTCAGAGCTCCCAGCCAGGGCACTCACACACACCACACCTCCTGCTCAGAACAAAGCAGGGCTCTGAAACACAAGAATCAGAAATGTGGGGAGGTGGGTGTTGGAGTCAGTGAGTCAGGGATCTCTCTGAATTCTTCAGAGAGAAATCAGAGTGCAGGGATTGAATTAAAGCTTTTGGATGGATTGAAGTATATTGAACCACTCACACAAAAAGTAGACATTTAAGTAGAAGTAAGTCAGTAATTTTAGAATTCTAATAGGTTAAGGAGTGGTGGTCCGAGCTTGCATCTTAGTTTGTTGGAAAAATCCTATATAAGAGTATGTACTGGTGAGAGTATTTGCTTTTAGCCATTGGCTTTTGCCAGGGCTTTTAGCCATTCACTTACTGCCACTGCATTTGCTACTGCTTTACCATTGCTTTTTGCCATTGCCTGTTGAGACTGATGTGCTTTGGAATAAGATGTGCTTTGTAATAAATAACCTTTTTAACTGTTAGCTGCTTTGCTTATTTAGAAGATAACCCAACGAAGTAGGAGCCTAAGAGCTCCAGAGTTGGTGTCTTAGAGCACTGGAGGTCTAAGAACCTCACAGGTGGGGACAGTTTTATTCCTAACCCCAGTGCCACCTTCACCTGTAATTAGAGTGTTTTTTACCTTCCAGGATCTGGTGGACTCTGATGTCTCGCGTGAACTGCTGCACTGCGTAATCCTTCAGGTAGCCGTAGCCCCCATGCATCTGCAGAGCCTGGTTACAGATCTAAGGGGATAACACTGCTGTGAGGTGACTTGTGGAGGACACCTCAGTGGCAGAAGCTCAGTAAGTACCCAGGAACCTGGGCTCACTTTTTTTTTTCCTGGTCACCTAATCTCATCTCTTAAAAATGTGGTGTGACTCTGAGGCCTCATCAGTGCTGCTCTTGCTGCTATCATGTTACCTATTTCACATGGAGAGTGTGTTTATGTGAACAGAAATGCAGAAATACCCAGGAATGCATACAGAGATATCCAGGGATGGGTGTTTTTAGAGAATAAATCGATTTTTGCTGCATTTCTGAGGTTTCTGATGCAAACCCGAACCGCCCCATTGCCATCTGGTGGCCACTCAGGGGAGCGGCTGGCAGGGCGCTGGTTTCCATGGAAACACGACTCTGTGTGTCCCATCCCTCAGTTTGGGATAGAAAACATAAAAACAGCAAAAATGCAGAATGCTGAGCACATAAAATAGCTTCTAAAGGACACTGGGCTAAGAAGTGTCAAGTGTTCTTTTTCCCCCTTTCTGCTTTCTCTTTATGGGGACATTTTGAAAAGGTAACAAAATAAGGTATTTTTCAAAGTGGTTTCATAATTTTCAAAGCAATAATGTAGTTTTTCAGCGGTCTAGGAAAAACCACTTGCTACCTAGGAACGACCCCCCTGCAACGTGCAAATTTTCCTTGGAAAACAAAAATACTCTGCTGCTGCGTGTCTCCCCTTTGGCCCCCTAGGAAGTAGTATAGGAAGAACGGTGGAAAGATGTTTTAATTCTCACAGATTAATCCTTGTGTTGGGTTGATGTGGCCAGAAATGTGTATTCTATCCCCATCTGCTGAAGCTGGGTGGGGCAGTGACCCTGATCTCCATGGCACATATTATCTGCTAATGGGCCATCTTTAAAACCAGCTGGGGCAATCATCTTTATCTTTTCCACAGCCCATCCTCCCTCCAGGAGATATCTCTTGTTAATGGCCATTGAGTCCCAGTGCATGATTGATAAAATTACATCATCCCATTGGAAGATGCTCCAGCCAGGGGGAGAAGCCAAGCCTTTCCTACCCAGATAAAAACTGAGATTTTGAACACCAAGGGACCTTCCTTCCACTGGATTCCAGAGGAAAACCAGACCTTTCCACATCATCCCTGGACCTTCAGAGGAAAACTGTACCTGCTACAGGAACACTGCACCAACTGAACCACATCTGCCACTGCAGGAGGATGCAGCCACCATTTAATGGGACTGCTCCCAGCACCCTGACTGACTGACGGGGTGTCAGCTTGGATTCTGACTCTGTCAGTGTTTTGGGATTGTTCTTTTTAATAATGTATTTCTATTTTAATTTTCCTAGTAAAGCGTTGTTATTCCTAATTCCCCTATCTTTGCCTAAGAGCCGGTTAATTTCAAAATTATAATAATAATTTGGACTGAGGGGGTTTACACTCTCCATTTCAAAGAGAAGTTTCTGCCTTTATTGGCAGACACCTGTCCTTCAAACCAGGACAATCCTGCAGCCTCCACGTGTCGTATAAAACATCCTGTCCTCAAATGACGCTCCTGGGTCTGGGTTTGGCTTTGGGTCGCTACAACATCAAACTCCTCCCTGACACCCTGGGCATTAAGGGGGGGGGTTTCCAAGCCTCTAATCAGGATCCCAAGTGCTGTTTGAAGGACCTACCCCGAAGCACTCGTCGGTGGCAAAGAGCTTGGCCATGGAGCAGAGCACAGCCGCGTCCTCCCGGCCGTCCTGCAGCGCCCGCGCAGCGTTGCGAACCATGAGCCGCGCTGCCACCAGCCGCGTGGCCATCTCTGCCAGCCGGAACTGCAGGTACTGCCGAGCACAACCACAGGGAAGGCTCATCAGCTCTCTCACAGGGCTCTCAGCCACCACCTGCAGGTAGGGCTTTGGCCTGACACGCTTCCCTGCTCTTCATTTCTCCAGGGATGGCCCTCCCAGGATGAGGAAGAGCTCAGCTTTTGGGGCAGAGCTGCTGCAGGGGTTACCTGGTTGTTGGCGAGGGGTTCCCCGAACTGTTTGCGGACACTGAGGTGCTCCTGAGCCAGGAGAACTGAGGCGTGAGCAGCTCCTAACGAGCAAGAAGCTGGCAGGAGAAGCCAAGGACACAGAGTGAATGTGAAGCTGCTTCAGACAGGCAACAAGAAGATCCTGCCCTCCTCCCCTGGCTCTCTTTGCCTTTCTCACCGATGTTTATCCTGCCTCCATTGAGCCCCTGCATGGCGATGCTGAATCCCTGCCCTTCAGCTCCCAGCCGGTTGCCCACAGGAACAACGCAGTCCTCAAAGATCACAGCCCGAGTCGGCTGGGAATTCCAACCCACCTGGGAAAAAACAGAGCTCCTTCCAGACTGCCTGAGGAGCAGCATAGCTCCAACACAGAACCAGCAGTCTGCTCTTAGCCCCTTGGTCTCACTGCCAAGCTGGCACAAAGCATGAGTGGTCTTAATGATTTGGTCTCAGTGTGGAAACTGGAATGGATGTTTTGGAGAAGAGGCACAAACCCAGTGATCTTGATGTTCCTGAGACTAAAATCCTTCACTTACCAAAGGGATGGGTATTGGGCAAACTACAGCAAAGCTGGACTTGGCTTGGTAAAACCATGCCAGGCTGGGACTCCAATCCCATCCATGAAGGGATCCCTAATGCTTTGCACAGACAAGTTCACTGGGACCACAGACACAGCCTCAAGCTGTCCAGGGCAGGCTCAGGTTGGAGATCAGGAAGAATTTCTCCATGGAAAAGGCTGTCAGGCATTAGAATGGACTGTTCAGGGAGGTATTTGTGTCACCACTGCAGGTGTTTAAGGAATGCCTGGATGTGGCACTCAGTGCTCTGACTGACAAGTCAGGATCATTCACAGGTTGGACTCACTGGTCTTGGAGGTCTTTCCAATCTTAATGAATCTGTGGTTCTGTGATCTCTGCCCTGCACTTCCCTCAAGCACACAGGAAGCACAAACCAAGCCTCTTACCTTCTTCTCCTTCTTGCCAAAGCTGAGCCCTGGCATTCCCTTCTCCAGCACGAGGCAGGAGATGCCCTTGGGGCCAGGGCCCCCGGTGCGACACATGACCACGTACACGTCGGTGTCACCTCCCCCGCTGATGAAGGCCTGCAGGAGGGCACGGGGCTTTGGGGTGGTACTTCAAACTAACCCTGAGCCCACAGCAGCAGCTGGCAGGGTACAAAAATGGAGAGGCAAAGACTCCACAGACAGAGGCACTTAGAGACCCAGCTGGTGAAAGCTCTGCAGAGCATAGAATGCACAGAGCTGAGGAGACAGCAGGAATGGGGAGGACAGTGAGACCCAGGCCCCAGTGTGCAGGTAGCTTTAGAAGTAGCAAAGAGGTACCTTGGAGCCATTCAGGACATAGGTGTCCCCTTTCCTCTGAGCTGAGGTCAGCAGAGAAGCTGCATCACTGCCACTCCCTATTTGAGAGGTAAGGAAGCAGCCAGTGAAGCAGAAGATCCAGAGCCTACCAATTCTCCCTAGGATCATGGCCTGAGCTTGTACCATGAGCATCTCAGCAATCATCACCTGCCCCTCCCCAAATTCACAAATGAATATGGAAAGAAGCTTTTCACCTCCAGACCTTTGCAATGTCCATGTCCAGTTAAAGAGAAAGAAGATGTCCTGGTTGAGTTGGGGATGCTCACCTGGCTCAGTCAGGCAGTAAGAGGCAAATTTTTCCATGCTACAGAGAGAGGGGCAGAACCTGCGCCGCTGCTCCTCGTTGCCAAAGGTGTCAATCATCCAAACACACATGCTGGGGTGGGGGAGAGGAGCAGCATTCAGCACTGAACACAGGTTGTACAAGAACATCCCTGGCTGAACAGAGGAAAGCTCCACAGAGTTGAGGCCTGAAAATGTACTGTTACACCTTCCATTCATTCAGCACAGACTCACTGCCCTGTGGAACAGCAGGCTCCTGTTTAAGAGCCTCAGTCTCCCCTCCATGCTCAGCCCTGCTCCCTCTCCAAAAAACTGCACTTGAGGACAGAGGCAGCATCATTACAGCTCTCTGTGCCAAGTGACCTGTCATTGTACAAGCAGGACAGCCCTGGCATCAGGCAGTGCCTCTGGGCTCTGTCACAGCACAGCTGAGGCACAAAGGCTTTTTCCAGGCAGGTTACTATCTATGTACAGCTTAAGTGGCAGAGCAGGGAACAAAATCCAGAACTTAATCCCATCTTGCATACCACAAAGCTAAAATTACTTCTTGGTGGCATCTCAGTATTTGTTTACTGCCACCCAGGGATCCTCCCAGGGATGTATGTACTCGAGGTCACAATTTAAATATTTAAATAATGAGCAGCAGCGAGGGAGCTGCCTCCAGCTGGATTTAGAGCCCACAGAGTAGCCAGGCTGACACTATCCACCCCTGCCCAGCGCACTCACTTGTGGATGCTCATGTAAGCAGTGGTGCTGGTGCATCCTGTTGACAGAGCTTCAAAGATTATCGAGGTGTCAAGTCGTGACAATCCAGAGCCACCAACGTCTGGTTTCACATAGATCCCCCAATCCTAGCTGGGCTGCCTTCCTCATCGTTTCCACAGGGAATATTTCCTGTTGAGGCAGGCAGAGATATCCCAATGAATATTCAGGGTCAGTTCAATCTCTTTTGGTATCCCTGGGTTACCAATTCCACTCTCAGCATCCTGCAGAGTTTAAGTCAACTGGGTGGGTCAAAGAAGAGGTGGTACCTACACAGACACACTCCATCTTCAGCAGTGAACCCAAGACTCAGGTGACTGAATAACCTGGCTAGGAAAGCTTCAAGGTATTTCTGATGATTTCCCCTCCCTCCTACAGCAGCAGCTTCAACAACCTGCAGAGCTATTGCAGGAGCCCCTCAGTGAGACCTAGGGGCCATAACATCCTAAGGGAGGAAAAAGGGAGCAGTACAGCCCTTGTGAGGCTGTCTTACCTTCTCATCCCACTCGGCCATGTAAGGAGCCATCTCCTTGGCAGCAAAATCAAGGGCAACTTTTTGGAATTCCTTCTGATCCTCAGTCAGTCCCATGGATGCTAGAAAAGCAGGAAGAGATCAGAACAAGTCTGTTGAGGGAAGGCGCAACCACCTCGTCTATACCCCAAACAATTTCAAGGTGCTCCTTAGCTCACACAAACAGTTCAGGCTCTCATGAACTGTGCTGAGAGCAGGGGGCTTTGGAAGGGCTTTCCTGGGACAAAACAA